>NW_003852771.1:154158-179176 GCF_000181295.1 Otolemur garnettii
GGAGGGGGGGAGGGAGAGGGGAGGGGGATGGGTGGAGGGAGGGGGATTGGAGGGATCACTTCTGAGGTTTATCTTACAGGGGTACAAGTGTATCTTTCTAAGAGTAGCATGTGAATGTTTTAAAACAATAACTGAGAAAATGACATGAAGGCTGTGTTGACCAGTTTGATGGAAGTGTTTCGGATTGTATGTGAAAACCCCACACTGTACCCCAGAAATGCATTAATGTACATATTACCATTCAATAAAAAAAAAAAAGAAAGAAAGAAAAGGTCTGTGCATGAGTTTTAAAGCACAAATAGGTAAGATATGGGGATAGTGGTGAGGATTACAGGATGTACCTTCATCATTCACCACTATTGAGGGGACTTAACAAGATTCCTGGTGACAGCTAAAGTATAATCCAGACTTCTTTATATACCAAATGGCAAGATCAAATATTGCATTGAGGAGGGAAATGTTCTCTTCATGTCTGAGCTTCCATTATGAGGCTCCACTGTTGATTAACCTCAAGCCAGTTGGGACTTATGGCTGAAGAGTTCAGGAAAGATCAATAGCCAATATGACTGTCAGGCTTTGAAGATTGGACTTGATGCTGAGGGCAAAAAATCCAAGGATGGTGGTAAAGTGAAAATGAACTTTCCAACATATAGTAGATAACTGCAATATAGTCTAGAAGGTACATACAGTGTGCAGGTAAGGACAACAACAATGCCTTGCCTGTTAATCTAAGTGAGAGGTTAACAGTGGCTTTGCTAAATAAAGTGCCAACAGAGGCAGTAGTAAGTGGTTATTAATTATCTAAAAACAGTGTGATGAATGCTTAGTATTTAGTTAGAATCATTCTAGGCCCTGGGGCCCAAGAGTAAACATCTTCAGTTTACATTTAAGTGTGGAGACACACGGAATAGACAAATAAATAAGTACTTGCAGACAATGAGTATTACTAAGGAAAAGAAAAGTTTGGGTTCAAGTTATGAGGAGAGTGGCTACTTTACATAGTGTTACAATTGCAGGATTTCTTGAATGCAATATCATCTTATCAGAAACCAGAAGGAAGATATTATTCAAGGTGGTGGGACTTGATTACTAATTAGATGAAGGAAAGTGGTGAGGGGCAGGGAGTGTAGGGTGGGAGAAGGAAGACGCATGTGAAATGTCAGAATCATGCCAGCCCCTGGGTGAGAGGAGGATGGATCTACTTATCCAGTGAGATCAAAGTGCAGTAGAAGCAGTTTGGGGAAGGAGGAGAAATGCCCTCAGTGTTGCACAGGTGGAATTCGCGGCATCTATGTCTCTCTCCAGGCTGCTAGAGCTCTGGAGACAGATCACAGTTGAGACAGGGGACTCAGCAGGCACTTTTGAGAAAAATTGCCAATTTGCAAGTGCTTGAGAAAGCCCAGGGATTCTGTGTAATTAAAAGTATAGAGATTCTAGAGTCATGCAAACCTTTTTGAGACTGATAGAAATAGAGGATTAAGGGAGTGTTGAAAAGAGGCACTGTCTGAAAAATAATAGTAGAAGGTTAAAAGGTCAGGATTAATGGGAAGCCAATGAAAAGCTGACTTTCAGAAAGCCACAAATTTGGAGAGTGGAGAAGAAAAATATGGTAGTCTGTGTTAGTACTGGAGATGTTAGACTCAACACCTAGCTTGGACGGTTTATTAGGGACAAGCAGAGGGGCTGGCTAGAGCTCTGCTGCCACATAGTAGAGTAGGTAGACTTTGCAGATTTGGGTTCCAGTGGTGACAGAGCCTTGTAGATACAAGGTGGGTGTCAGGTGAGGTCTGAGAACGAACTCCGCGCGCCACCTAGGGCCCATATTTTACAGCACACTAACCATTTCCTTCCAGGAAGCATTCAAGAAATTGTTCCAGTGACTTTGGTTTCTTAGCGAAATTCACTGAACTCCAGAAGAAATAGCCAGATATAATAACATCCTTGGGATTTCTAATGAGATAAATCACCTTAAAGGGAAAAATAGGAGAATTAAAAATCAATGCATTGATTTCCTACTTTTTAAAATTTTCGCAAAAATAGAGAAAAAGCCAATTCTTAGAAAATGTTTATTGAACATCAGTGAATTCTTTTAATAAATTACATGGGGATTTTATCAATCAAATATAAAATTTAAAGTTCCTGTGAAATATTCACTGTTCCAAGAATACAATACTAAAAGAAAAAAACATTTTTCTTGTTCTGAAGTATATTAGTCTACTCTCAATAGGAAGCAAATGGAGTATTTTGAAATGTGAGAGATTTTGTATTTGTGTAGATAGTTTAAAGATCACTAACAGGAGAATGGATTAATATGTTATGGTGCATTTATAGATATATAGAAATATATATCCATACATACATCTAAGGCCATGGATGAATGTCACTGACATCACATTGAGTGAAAGAATCCAGGCTTTCAATAGTTCATGCAGCATAACTCTATTTATATGAAGTTCATGTAAAACTAACCTATGGTTCTATGTCAGGGCAGGATTTACCTCTGTGTGTGGGCATTGATTGGGAAGGGGCATGAGGGAGTAGAAATGGAAAGGTTCTGGATTTTTACCCAGATGAGGGTTACACATTATATTTTATGTAAATACTCATCAATATTATTACACACACATACCGAGGCAAGGTTACTTGCCATCTGAGCATCTAAATTTTCCTTTGGATTCTGTACTCACTCTCTTTGTGATATTATTCTCATCTCTCTCTAGGCCTCAGTTTCCCTACACAGGAAAACAATTAAAGACAAACACTTACCAAACACTTTAAGATACATATAGGTAGGTGTTACGACACGTAACAAATTTATTGTGCTGCTGCACAGTGTATACTTTCCACATGAGGAGACAGTTCTGCTAAGACTCTCAATTTAGTTTAAGCAAAAAAACATTTTGTTAAAAATCACAAATCAGTAAATACCCTGTAGGAAAGCGTTTTTGATTCATTTCTTTTCTTCTCTTGTCTATTTTCTTTTCTCTTTTTTTCTTATAAGTAAAGAACATTTCTAATAATGGTCTAATATTTTTTAGATCCAGGAAAATGATCGTCCCTTCTGGTGATCATTATTCAGCCACTGGGGAGATCCATGTGGCTGCTCGTCTCTATCATAGACAGATACACACAGTAAGACACAGAGGTTGGAAAAACTATCCAGGGTGTCAGAGCAATCACCTTGTATTTTGGCATTGATTTACAAATGTGCTACTTCTCATATGAAAAATTCTGTGCTTATTGAATTAACATTGGTTTACTACTTATGTGGAACAACCAAAAGTGTCTTAACTAGTATATAATGCAGTTCTAAATTCTAGCTGGGTTTAAAATATAGTTTTCTAAGATTCTGGCACTATCATGTCGCTTTGTGCCTGGTTTGTATCTGGCTGGGGTAGTCTGTGGAAGGGTTCATAGCCATGCATTCAAATATGGATCCGGGAACAGCCACACTGGCCTCATAAAAAGAACAATCTCAGGTCCCATAGACCTAGTAAATAACAATGTATTTTGACAAGGTCTCCACAGTGATTTACAAGCACATTAACCTTTCAAACTCATTAGTCACATATCTCTTGATCATTATGCACTGACCTTGGCCTTGGAACTGAAGAAAGACTTGGGGAAGAGATGGCTGGGGAGGTGGGAGCTGAGCAAGCGTGGGCCCTCCTTCTTATTTGCTGATGCAAACCTGGGCTCAGTCTCTATCCAGGGTGAGCGTTCCCACGTGGGCACAGACTGGATCCACTTGGTATCCCCCTTGGAGTGAATCAGGCAGAGAATCTCAACCAACCAGTGTGTTCCTGAATAGAGAAGGAAAAATGGTGATCACTCATTTCAATCTCACTTTTAAAAAAAAATATGGTAAAGGCTTGAGGCCTATAGCTCAGCTGCTAGGGCACTGGCCACATACACGGGGGCTGGCAAGTTTGAACTGAGGCCTGCCAAACAGCAATGGCAACTACGACAACAACAACAACAAAAATTATGGTAAAATAAACAGAACATAAAATGTACCATTTTTTAGCAGTTTACTAGTTAAGTATGTTCCCATTGTTGCTCAACCAATCTCCATAACTTTTTAATCTTGCAAAACTGAAACTCTGTACTTATAAAACAGCAATTCCTCATCCCCTCCTCCCTCTGCCCCTGGCGACCACCTTGTATTTTCCCTTCTGTGAAATTAACTACTCTAGACACCTTATATAAGCATATAAGGAGAACCACGCACTATGTGCATTTTTGTGATGGGCTAATTTAATTGAGTGTAATGTCCTCAAGGTTTATCCACACAGTAGCATGTATCAGCATTTTTTCCCTTTGGAAGGATGAAACACTTTCCCATTGTATCTATATTCCACAGTTCATTTATTCCTCATCTGTCAATGGGTGTTTGAGTTGCTGCCAGCTTTTGGCCATTTGCTGAAGTCTTTGAATATGTTCCCATTGCTCTTGGCTTTTCAGAGCCCTGCCACTTGAAGTGCTTTTGGCCTCAATATGCCCCATTTGCAGACTCTTACCCTCCAGTCCACTCCCATCAAGATAATGACCTACATCTCCCAGTCCCTCTGATTTTTCAGGCCCTAACCAATTCCTGACCACCATCCATGATGATTTTACTATGTGAAAATATCCTTCCTCACTAAGTAATTTCCCTTTCTTTCTTTTCATTTCAACTTAGATTCTGTTTTTTCTATTAAGATCATTCTTCTCCCAGCACTTTGGGAAGCTGAGATGGGAGAATAGATTTTGAGGCCAGTGTTAAAGACAAGCCTAAGCAATATAGCAAGAGCCCATCTCTATAAAAAAAATAAAAAGAAATACATTAGCTTGGTGCATGCCTGTACTTCCAGATACTTGGAAGGATCTCTTGAGCCCAGGAGTTTCAGGCTGCAGGAAGCCATGATTGAGCCACTGCACTCCAGCTGGACAATGAAGTGAGACCCTGTCTCACAGAGAAAAAAAGAGGGAGAAAGTGCTCCAACCATCTACTGAATGAATGAGAAACCCAACCACAGCCTTTCTCAGTACAGGATTCTGTTTCCTTACCTGATTTGGGGAAAGTGATTATTAATACATCTTCATCCTTTATCACAAGTGCTTCACGTGCTTTCCTTAGGATCTCAGTGTTATAACCCTTCTTCGGGAAAGGGATCCCTTCATACCATAAGTTGTCATCTGACATGATGATCAGGTCCTCAGGCTTCCCGTTAGGGTTTCAGCTGCAGAAACTGCTGGAAGCTGTGGCAGCTGCTGGCAGATTAGGTTTTATAGTAAACAGATAACAATCAGCAATCTCTGCCCAGTTATTTGGGAAGTTTGCTGGCTGATAAGGAGAGGTCAGTATTGTGACCAATAGTCAATAGAGAAATCCTATTGGGAAACTGAATTTAGAAAACATTTTGAAGATAATGTGAGTAGAATTCATAGAAGTGAAGTGGAAATTCTCTAACAAATGCAAGGACATAAAACTGTGTCTATATTAAAAATAGTTTTAATCAGTGTTATTTTTTATAAAAGTTTTAGATTTACAGAAAAATTGCAAAAAGAGTCCAGAGGAATCCCATTGTCTAGACTTCACTCAGATTTCCTGAATTTTTTTTTTTTTTTAAACAGAGTCTCACTTTGTCACCCTTGATAGAGTACCACGGCATCATAGCTCACAACAACTTTTAACTCTTGGGCTCAAGTGATTCTCTTGCCTCAGCCTCCTGAGTAGCTGAGAATGCAGGTGCCCACCACAATGCCCAGCACTTTTAGAGATGAGGTCTCACTCTGGCTCAGGCTGGTATTGAACCTGTGAGCTCAGGCAATCCACCTGTCTCAGCCTCCCAAGTGCTAGGATTACAGGTATGAGTCACTGTGCCCAGCCCAAATTTCCTGAATTTTTACCTAATGTTCTTTTTCTTCTTCAAAATCTCATCCAGGTCATCAGGTTACATATCATCATCAAGTCTCTTTCAGCTCCTCTTAGCTGTGACTGTTTCTCAGACTTTCTTTGTTTTTGATATCTGAGAATTTTGAGAAGTACTGGTCAGTTACTTTGTAGATTGTCCCCTCAGTGGGACTGGTTGGATTTTTTTCTCATAATCAGACTGGATTCATGAAGAGAAAGGTCATAGAAACAAATGGCATTATCATCACAAAATATCAAGGGTACTTAATATCAACATGGCCCAGGATGACATTAATTAACCTTGGTCATCTGAGCTCACATGTTTCAGATTTCTTCCCTGTAATTTTCCTTTCCCCTCCTCCCTTTCTCTGTGGGCCTGCCTTAAACATAAATTCTAGACTTGAATATAATCATAAGATCCCATTGCCTAAACCCCAATCAGAAACATTCTGCAAAATACTAAGCCTGTCCTCTTTAAATTGTCACATGGTCATGAAAACAAAGAAATGGAGCACAAGTCTCAGAATGAAGGAACATGAAGCTAAGTACTGTGTCAGTCCTGGACCACACATGCACACCATGCTGTAATTATATCAATGGAGCAATTGCCCAAATCTGAACAGACAATGTGGATTTAGATAATGTTGAATAATTTTATATCACTATCAGTTTCCCTGATTTCTATAATTTTCCTGTGGACATACAGCATTTATCTTTGTTCTTAGAAAATATACACTGAAATTTGGAGGGATAAAAGAATAATTGGCCAGGCACAGAGGCTCACAACTATAATCCTAGCACTGTGGAAGTCTAAGGTGGGAATATTACTTGAGCTCAGAAGTTCAAGACCAGGCTTGAGCAACAATGAGACCTCATCACTATTAAAAGTAGAAAAACTTGGCCTGTGACCCATAGTCAAAGCTTAGAGGAAGGAGCACCTGGCCCCATGAGTTTGAGGTTGCTGTGAGCTGTGATGACACCACTCCACCCTTGCCTGGGTAACAGAGTAAAATTCTACCTAAAAAAACAAAAGACAAAAAAAAAAAAAACTATCTTCTTCAACAACTGAGGCAGTAATAACTGTATATTTACATGAAAAGAATGAAGCTGGACACTTACCCTATAATATATACATTAATTAAAAATGGATCAAATAACTGAAATATCCTAAAATTCTTAAAATAAAGATACGGGTAAATGTCCATGACCTTGAATTTGCCAGTGGTTTCTTTCCCAAGGAAACATCAATTTACATGCCAAGGAAGAAGAAAAAATGGATGAATTGGTGCATGTTGAAGTGAAAAACTTTTGTGCCTCAAAGAACACTACCAAGACAGTGGAAAGAAAACCTACAGAATAGGATTATATTTCTGAACAAATAAAGAACACCTACAATTCAACAATAAAAGTCAATTTTAAAAGGGCCCAAAACTTAAGTAGACATTTCTTCAAATAAGATAAGCAAACAGCCAACACATGCAGGAAAAGAGGTTCAAGGTTATTAGTCTTTAGAGAAATGCAAATCAAAAGTACTTCCTATCCACTAGGGTCACTGGAGAACATCGATCCAACCAATAGGACTTAATTTGTCTTTTCAGAATACTACACCTAAAAGCAATACAATACACAATCTTTTCAAGTCATAAGGCTTATTCACCAAGACAGGTCAAATGCTCTGCAAAGCTCAACAAATGTCATCAATTGGAAATAATATAAATTACTCTCTTACACTAATGGCATTAAATTCTAAACCAAGAACCATAAGATATCTATAAATCTTCAAATATTTTTAAATTAAGCAAGAAATACCTGAATAACCCATGCATCAAAAAGTACTAATAATCTTTGTCCATTTTTTAAATTGTGAGTTCTATTGTGACACCGAAGTAAGCTCTGTCTTCCAAAGACATCACAGTTGCCCTGCCTTTTCTCTGTGTACAGTGAATTGTGAGGTCTTGTGCCCTTCATTGCAATTCCATTGCCAGATAATTGACCTTTTGTTTGGAAGAAATAATGTATATGTTCCTGTGTCAGTCAATCCAGCATTCTGTCAGCCCCCAGATAGTGGTGATGGCTGAGGCATTATATACTGGAAGGTATCCATTTTGACACCAACCAGCGCCCGCTTTGGGCTGAAATGGGTCTGATGTGCTGACTTTGCTGCTAAGTGATTGCTTGGCACCCCCTATAGGGATGCACCACATGAAGAGCTCAGAGCTGATCCTGGGACCAAAACATCAGACATGAGAAAGCAGCAATAGCTGGGTCAGCAATCACTATAGGATCCCCACGCTTTCAACACCGTATTCCTTGTAACTCCTTACTCATGAGCCTGGGACCTGGGCAGGGAGCACTCCCTCTGCAGTGAAGATGCCCTGAGTGGGCACAGATGTGAGGCACAGAGCTCTGCACACTCCTGTCACCCAGTAAGTCTGCCCACATGCTCCTTCCTCTGAACAGTCCTGATATGCATTGAGGAAGAAGCTGATTCTGTTCATTCCAGATCTTATCTGGCCAAGCCACTTAAGATTGCCCATCATTAGCTCAGGACAGTCCTATGCCATGAAGCAAAATGAATCAGATCACTGTGGTACAGTGTGAGCTTTGCAAAGTCATTTATGGTACAGTCTTGCCAAACATTTCTGAGTCCCATTATGTCCTTAGGCCCAATTTTGAGTCTATAAGAAACTATACAAAGGAACCTGCTAAATGTCACCCCAAGAAAGCAAAGCTCTCTGCATCATGCTATGCCAAGGCCTTTCTCCTGTGAGTGAAACATGGGATTCAGGCCAATGGGGTGAGATGATGTTAGGGGCATTGGTTGTCGTGGGTTAACTGGGGTTTCAGATACAGTGGACTCCAGTGGACTCTGGATGGTGTATGCAGAAAATGCATTTATTGAAATGATAGCGGGACCCTACAGAATCTCTACAAAGTCTAGAGAAGCTGACTTAGAAAGCAAAAAAGAAGAAAAGGAGCAAGGCATCCCCACAACCAATACCACATCCCAGAACAAGTCCTTTGAGGACCTCACTGCCATCAAGTGCTAGATGCTTTATCACTGTAGGCTACATGGGTGAGGGATCCTGAAACCACTCCTGAAAATGGAGAATTTTTTATACTGGGAGTGAATTCCTCTGCACTTATTGTCTATGCTCAACCACCACAGAGCAAGAGAACAAAACAAGGTTGGGAACTGTTTGCCATGAGCAGATGCAGGCAAACCTACCCCTAAGGGTTTAGGGAGCTGAGAAGCCAGAGAAAGACGGTAACAAATCGTTACCTGAGTTTCTCAGGCAGAAATACTCAATAGGGACTTACGAAAAACCTGAAGTGATGTCTCGGTGGTTGAGAGATATTGGGTTCTCACATCCGCCCTCTAGAAAACATTCTGGTTTCTATACCAAGGTTTTAGAGTAAAACAGGAGCAGCTGGTCATGTCTTAGATGTTCTTCAGAAACTCATGACCACTGGAGAGGTTAGATAAGCACAGTAGAACCTCTGTAAGTTGACTTCCAAAGGACTTTAGCAAACTGGTCAATACACAGAGATGGTCAACAGAAGGAACTAGAACTTATATGTACATGTGATACATGTTGGTCCATGAAAATTAGCTCAATGGGCTTGGCACTCATAGCTCAGTGGTTAGGGCACCAGCCACTACTCCAAAGCAGGCAGGTTCAAACCCAGTCTGGGCCTGCTAAACAACAATGACAACTTCAACAAAAAAATAGCCAGTTGTTGTGGCAGGTGCCTGTAGTTGCAGCTACTTGGGAAGCTGAGGCAAGAGAATTGCTTAAGCCCAAGAGTTAGAGGTTGCTATGAGCTGTAATGCCACAGCACTCTACTGAGAGTAACACAGTCAGATTCTGTCTCAAAAAAAAGAAAGAAAATTAGGTCAATGTAAAGAGGTGGTCAATGTAGGGAGGTCATCATCTATGGAGGGTCTACTGTACATTTATGATGAGTTATGTAGGCTGTAGGCATAGTTGAAAGACTTTGCTGCAGAACATTTTACCATATAGGTGTGAAACATTGGTCAAGGTGGTTTATCTTCAAAATGGCATCACCTTTTTTATGCAACAGGCTGTTTTCCTGTAGGAATTATATGTTCCTAAGGCCATAATAATAATAAATTGTAAATATACACCTGATGGGAAGAGAAGGGTCCTCAATTGTTTCTATGATTTGTTTCTTATTTTTATTATTATTTGTTCTCATCTCTATACCTGTCACTCTTTCTAATTTTTATAAAAAAATTTGGCAGGCTTCATAGCTCATCACTGTAATCCTGGGACTGTGGGAGGCCGAGGGAGGAGTATTACTTGAGGCCAGCCATTGGAGATCCTCCTGAGTAAGAGAGAGACCTAGTCTCTTCAAAAATAATAATAATGATAATAATGTGGGAATAGAGGTGCACACCTGTAATGCCAGGTACCCAGGAGGCCAAGACAGGAGAATTTCTCAAGCCTAGTAGTTGGAGGTTACAAGGAGCTATGATGATATCACTGCCCTCTAGTTCCAGTGACACAGCAAGAATCTGTCTCAATAAAATTATATTTTGAACACACTTATGGATAATACTTATATTATTTCTGTAGCATTTTATACGTTTGAAACACTACAGACATTTAGTGTCTGAGATCCCATGACATGTGTAGAAGTACCATGGTGATTTTTAACAAGGAACTGGTCAAAGATACAAAGATTTGATCATTCAAGGCTCCAGGATGAAATAGGTTTTATGCAATAACCCCCAATCATGCACACATGTAGGGACAAGAGAACAAATATCAGTATCCTATAAGATCCAGAAATATTGTAGACATTATTCCCATGGGAACAGCTCCTGAGGAAGATCTGCCATCTTCTCCTGGAACAGTTTATCAAAGGCTTCAGCTTGGGCCACCGTGAAGTAATTTTTCCAGTCCCCAGTTACTCCTGAAAAATAGGAAACAGACCTTCTGGTCAGGTGGGAGTGAGTCTTAACACATATCCTCCTTGGTCTGCTCCTACTGTCCACTGTCATGGACATTGTGGCTAATATGGCAGAATGAGCAGTGGTCCACTGGTGGGCCCTTGTGCCTCCTGGCAGCACACCTGTTTACACTGCTACCTTCCTGAAGGAGACTTCTTACCTTCTCCTCTCTCCCAGCCCCTCCTGTGCATATTCCCTCCACAGTCATGCCTGAAATGTCTGCTGACACACCCAGAATCAAGCCACTTCCCACCACCTCTGTTTCTATCACCCTGATCCATGCCAATAGCATTTCTCGCCTGTATTATGGTGACGGACTGTAAGATATCTCTCTGCTTGGGATCGGTCTCCTGTATCAGTTAGTCTCAGATGGGAGCTCCCTTGATCCCTTGATTTGGGAAACACATCTTGCCACTTTCCTGTTCAAGTTCTTTCAGGGCCCATGGGTTTCACTCAGTACAAATATGTCAGGCACTTCCAAGGTTCCCAATGATCTGTGTCCCTGTTGCTTCTTTGATTAAATCTGCATGCAATTGGGTAGGGAGTAGGGAGAGGGTAAAGTGAAGAAGGAGGGGCAGTAGTGAGTTCTCAACTAATATGTGCAATGTAAGTGTATGCAGGGCTCAATAACAACTTGAACTATACCTTTAGAAATGCAAATAATGTATCCTAATCATCTGTACCTTCACATTAACCTAAAATTTTAAAAAAAGGAAAGATATGCCTCATCAGGTCAAAAATGCAATCGTGGGGGTGACCCCTGTGGCTCAAAAGGGGTAGGGCACCGGCCCCATATGCCGGAGGTTCAAACCCAGCCCCAGCCAAAAAAAAAATGCAATTGTGGGACAGAAATTGGATTACTTTCTGCTCATTCCAAAAGAAAGTAATTTGAAGAAAGAGGAGGTTATGGGTGCACAGCAATACAAAACCCAGCAGAGCCAATTGCATTAGATGTTAGGGCTCAGACTGACCTCTTTAGTCTCTATCCTCCTGGCCAACTGGAACAGCACAAACCCTGACCTGCTCAAGGTCCTGCGATGTTTTAGAAGAATTTAATTATTTTCTTGCATGGATCACCATCCCAGATATCTGAAGTGTAGGATTTGGGGAAAACATAGTTTCTTAAACTCCATCTAATAAGTATTTTCATTTGTCTCAAGCTCAAGTGTAGGGGCCTTACAATGTCTGATAGCAAAGACTCACCTCTCTCCTTTTTCCAGCTAAGTCAATTGTTCATTTATGTCTTTGTTCTCTACACTAATTGTGCAGCAGATAGCCCCCATGTGAACACCCCAATTTCATTCTCCTTCAGCCATCAATCACGGCTTGTAAGCCTGGCAGGAGTAGCTAATTAACCTGGTTGCTGTTTTTAGGACACTCTCCTGTGTCAAATTCAGAGGAGAGAGAATCTAAATGATTTCTCATCACTCAGGTAGCCATCCCAGGATGGATCAATTTTGTCCAGGTGCCTGCAGCCATGAAAAGACACCCCTTAATTAAGGGACAGGAGAAATGTTCTCAACTATTAGCACAAGAAAGCCCTTCTTGTATTCTGAGACATTTTGAAACCAGAGCATTTGCTTTTACCTTTTCTCATAAGTGGGCTTTTGTGAACTAAATAACACTCATCCGCCATTGAGAAATTGGACATCTTGTTTTCTCTCATTGCCTGGAAGGAGCTATTCTTGAGGACTAGGCTGAGTTCTTCTGGCTCTACCTTCTTACTCAGGAACTGACAGATCTTCTCCACAGTTCTCTCTGTGTCCTAAAAGAAGGAAAAATAAGAGAGAGGACGTGAGAGAGAAAGGCAACAGAGAAACTAGGATGAGAAGCAGGATGAGGGTGAGGAGAGGGAAGAAGAAGAGAGAAACAAGACACAGAAGGGAGAAGTGATGGAGTTGGATGCAACCAGGAGAGAGCAAGAAAAACAGGTAAAGAAGAGAGAGCAGGTAGTATGTGAAAGATGCCAGGATCCTGATGGATTTCTCATACAGTTGAGTTTAGGAGAACTTAGCAGTAAAAGACAGGGCCTAGGGTTTTTAGAGAGACTTTGAAAAGGGCTCCTGGCCAATTATTAGGACTAAACAAGGAGATGTTCAGGGAGAACTTCAGAAAGATTCAATGAATCGAATTAAAATCCTGGCCGTGCTACATTAAGCCATACTATTTCTCATGACTCTCATTTGAATAATACATAGAGTTTTATAATATATTCTCATGAATTATCTTAATAATTAGTAGTTGGTTCAGGATCCTGAGATCAACTTGCTAAGATGCTAAGAAAATGGCTTTTATACAAGAAAGACATTCCTCTGAATCATAGACTTTTCTCTTAGAATTAAATGCTTTAAATTTTTTTCTTTATTTGACAAGCCCCAGTTGTCTAACAAAAGGACATAAAATTGTGGAAATAGCTAAAATTAAAGTTCAGTGTGTGAGTTGAAAGGAAAATTACAAGAAGGTGTGGCATCCTGGACCTGAGGGAGTTAAATGTGTTAAGAAAGGTTTCTTGATCACAATGATTCATGCTGAGGCCACTGGGGTTGGATGGAGGTGAGCAGAGGAAGAGGATGGGAGGTAATGTTTCTCAGGTGGAAGCGACAGCCAGTGTTCTTATTGTTTTCTCTTTTCTTCAGGATGCCACCAATAGGTCAGGTTGTTTCTACAATGATCTCCTCACCCTCACTGGTCCTGAGCATCACCTGACAGCTTCTCCTGTCTCTCAGCAGCCCCTCCAGTCCTTGGCATCTCAGCACATTCACACAGGTTGGTCTCATGCCTTCATTTCTCTTCTTACTAGTCAGGCTAAAATGTCAGACAATTAGACACATCTCTGGAACTGAACTGTAACCACCCAGTTCTGTCCCTTCCCCAGGGCCTTCTCATTACTGAGTCATCAGAAGCACCATATGTCCTGCCCACAGAGGTTTTTACAAGCACCAGTGTGAGCATGAGCCATGGTCCTCTGCCTGGATGCATGGGAAACCCCTTTAGATGTTTGAAGATAAAATATAGAAGAACATAGAAAAAAGAGCATGAATCTTGGAAAATGGCAACCAGATATGGGGCAATGGAGACCAGGGAGATAATCCCACTCCTCATGACTCTTCTCCAGGTTGAATTTTGACTGAGGAGGAGGAACAGAGACACACAGAAATGGAGAGAAGTCAGAGGAAGTAAAGGTGGTGGTGAGAGGGTGTGCACTGACTGATAAAATGACAGTTACCCATTTCAGCTCTTCATAACTCAGCATCAGGAAGTTCTCCCTCTCTCTCATGGACACCCAGCCACGAACGTGGTCAAACCATGACCCATATATCACTGTATGGGGGGAGGCAGAGAGAGAGACAGGTTAAGTCCATCTTTTAGGTTCACTACCCCACCAACTTTATTACAAAATAATTGAGAATTATAATTTGTATATATTTAGAGCATACAACATGATGTGCAGTGATACAATGGAACTCATTAACATATTCAATCACCTCACGTATTTCCCATTTTGTGATATTCAGAACATTTAAGATCAATTCACTTAGCAATATTCATGTACATAATACATGATTATTAACTATAGTCTTATTATGATTAACTATTATTAGCATGCTGTAGCATAGCTCTCCTAAACTTATTCTTGTCTAACTGAAATTTTGCACCCTTTGACCATGGTCTCCCTGATCCTGCCACCCCAGATGTAAATATATAAAGTTCAGTGTGTGAGTTGAAAGGAAATTATAAGAAGGTATGGAACCCAGAACCTGAGGGAGTTTAACATGCTAAGAAAGGGTTCCTGATTAATTTTTTTGAACTTTTAAAATTTAATGCAACTCAAATCAGCATGTGTGCTTCATTTCAGCTCCTTCACTGCCAATTCACTGCCAAACCAAGGGGCAGAGACTGCTTCAGTTTCTTCACCTTTTCTCTGTCTGTGATGACCAAGGGATAAAAGGTACCTGCTGCATCAAACTTTAAACTTCACATTATTCTTATTTTTGTTGATCTTGACAGACGTGGCATCCTTTTACCTGGCTGTGATCAGAAAGTCTTTGATTTCCTCAATTTTCCGAGGCATTGTGATGAGGTATGGGGCAGGGGGAGGGCATGGACCCTCACAGCAAGCAGAGAGAAAAGAGAAGAAAGGAAAGGCGCCCTTTTTTTTTTTAAGTGGCATAAGACAGAAACCATTTATTTTCTCATGAGGCTGAATTGGGCAGGATTCACAGGGGCAGCTCTTCTATGCTTATGCAACATTAGCTGAGCCATCTCCACTGGGGCTGTAGGAACCATTTCAAAGATGGCTCACCCATATGTCTGAAGAGCTGGCACTGGAGGCCAATTCTAATGTAAGGAGCTCCTATAAGCCCTTTTCTTAGCTTTAGCCATTATTGGTGTATTGTTATTTTTTTTTATAGCAAGAAGGTTTTATAATTCGGCACAAGTAAGGAGCACACTGGGGATACGTCCTAAAGCAGTGTGTCCTGATGTGTTATTTAGGATATACCTTTTTTATCTGTTTCCCCTTTCCTTCCACCTGTTTCATTTTAGAAAACCCCCACACATCACAACATTTCATCTTTACATACTTTAGAATATTTCTTCAGAGTAAAATGTCACTGTCAATTACATCATCACACCAACCCCCCTAAAATACTTCTTTATTATCTTCTAATAGGTAATGAGTGTTCACTTTTCCTAGATTATCTCATAAATGTCTTTTTCTGTTTGGTTTCTTTAAAGTGAGATCTGAATAAGATCCACACATAACCTTTGGTTGACATTGGGTTCACATTGGCTCGCACCAAGCAAGTGACACCTACAACCACCTCTGGGAAGGATGCAAATAGCAGAACAATGCCCACCACCAAGAGCAGGAGTCCCAGAGCATCAGCCTATGCCATGGTTTGCAGGTGTCAGGGTGGCCAAGAAAGATACAACTCACACAGACGCTGGATGGAGCAATGCTTTACTCACATAGCAAAGTTACAGAGCAAGGTCAGCATCAGTAGTGAGCACTGGGCACCCACATAGCTCTAGGCAAATCCCATTTCCTGGAATCCATTTTTCTTTTCTTTGGAGATAGTCTCACGCTGGGGTGCCATGGTGTGATCAGAGCTCACTGTAACCTTGACCTCTGGGGCTCAAGCCATCTTCCCATTTCAGTCTCCCAAGTAGCTAGGACCACAGGTGGGCACAACCATGCCTGGCTAATTTAAAAGATATTTGGGGGGTACACTGATGCTTGCTTTTTCATTCTTATGGTACTTTACATATGAGCATGTACTCCTATCTTGCAGATGGTGATTATGAGTCATTCCTTTCAATTTTCCCTGTGGCCATATGTAGCTTAGAGGTGCATGTGACCTTTCTAGGGAGGTGGGACCAAGAAAAGAGGGCCACACAGTCCCTAATAGCGAGCTCAGAGTCTCTGGTGTGAATGATCCCACAGGTCAAGGGTCCCACAGCACAGGTAACAAGAGGTAGAAAGCTCCACCTGAGCTATTGCCCTCCTCGTCCCTACAGACTCCTCACCTTGTTGAACGAAGATATGTGCTAAGAGCAGGGTACCCCTAAGGCCCTGTTAACTCATGTGTGACCCAAAACTCTTCTCTAAGACCCAGGGTCCACAGCAGGAACTCATGTTGCCTGGGTCTAAGGACAACATTCCTTAAAATTATATTCCCAAGGTGTCTTCACCTGTACAGGGAAAGGTATTTGGTTCACTCCTCTACATGGCTACACTGGGTCAGAATATTTATGTTGGTTGAGAACAATAAAGATTTTTGTGCTGGTGGTTCTTGACTGGAAAAGACAAAAAGGTCTGTGCATGGGTTTGAAAACACAGAGAGGAAAGAAATTGGAACCCAAATTCAAATAGTGGTGAGGTTTGCAGGATGTGTCCTCATCAATCACTATCAACTGGACTTTGCAAGATTCTTGGTGGCAGTTGAAGCATGATCCAGACTCTGTGCATGTACCAAATGGCAAGAACAGATAGAACACTGAGAGGGGAAGTGCTATCTTCATGTCTGGGCTTCCCACATATGGTTTCAATATTGATATTTCTCTGAAAGAGTCACCTGAACCAAGGAGGGATGCATGGCTGTGGAGTTCAGCTACGATCAATAGCAAATAGGATTTGAAGATTAGACTTTATGCTGAGGGGAAACAATCAAGGAATAGTGGGATAGAGAAAATGAACTCTCCAATGTGTAATGGATAACTGCAATATACCCTAGCAGGGGCAAGGACACCACTAACACCTTTGTTATGTTAATCTTGGCAAGAAATAACAAGGCCTCTGGTTAATAAAGTGCTATAGAAGCAGTAATAAATGGCTATTAATCATTTCAAAAAGGTGTGCTGATTGCTAATTATGTAGTAAGAATCCTTCTACCACCTGAGGTCTGACAGTGAAAAACTCAAAGACTTTACATTGTATTGTGTAGATACACAGAATAAATGAATGAATACCTGTTGGTGATGCATATTACTAAGGAAAAACCACTCAGGCAAAAATAATAGGGTGGGTATTTTATATAGTGTCACAATAGTAGGATTTTCTGAATACAGAAGTGCTTTATCACAGACCACAATAAAGATGTTAATCAAGGTGGGGGACTTGATTACTAATTAGCTAAAGGTAAATGGTGAGGGGCAGGGGGGAGGGGGGTGGGAAAACAAAGATGCATATGAAGTGTCAGCCCTTCAGTGAGGGGAGGTGGATCTACTTATTGGTTGATATTAATGTACAGTAGAAGCAGTTTGGGGAGTGGGGAGAAATGGCCTCAATCTTGCACAGACATCTACAGTTCTTTCCAGGTTGCTGGAGCTCTGGAGACAGATTACAGCCAAGGCAGGAGACTCAGCATGGAATTTTGAAAAAAAAAAAAAAAAGGTGCCAAATTGCAAGAGCTTGAGGAAGCCCAAGCATTCTGCATAACTAAAAGAATAGAGATTCCAGAGTCATGCAAACCTTTATGAGACTGATAGAAATAGAGGAGTAAGGGAGTTTTGAAAAGAAGCATTTTCTGAAAAACAATGGTACAAGGTTAGGAGATCAGGATTGCCTTGTATGAGAAGCCAATGAAAAGCTGACTTTCAGAAAGTCACACCTTAGAAGAGTGGAAAGGAATATGCTAGTCTGTATTAGTACTGGAGATGTTAAACTCGATAAATAGGGTGGATAGTTTATCAGGGACAAGCAGAGGGGCTGGCTAGAGCTCTGCTGCCACGTAAGAGAGTAGGTGGACGTTGCTCCAGTTTGGGTTCCATTGGTGACACAGCCTTGCAGCCCTGGGCTGGTGATTTGTGGATTTAAGTTGGGTGTCAGGTGAGGTCGGAGAACGGACTCCGCGCGCCCCCTAGCGTCCATATTTTCAGCACACTCACCATTTCCTTCCAGGAACCATTCAAGATATTGTTCCATTGACTTTGGTTTCTTAGCTAAATTCACAGAATTCAAGAAGAAATAGCCAGATACAATAATATCTTTGGGATTTCTGATGACATAAATTACCTTAAAGGGAAAAATGGGAGAAAGAAAAATCAATATACTTATTTACTCTCCATTTCTCATAAAAATGGAGAAAAAGCCAATTCTTTAAAAATACTTATTGAGCATCAGTGGATTATTTTAATAAATTATTTGGTGCCTTCATTAATCAAATATAAAGTTAAAGTTCCTGTGAAGTAGTCCCTTCTCCAGGATTATAACAATGGAAGAGGAAAGCGTTGTCCTCCCCTCTGGGGTATATTAGTCTACTCACAATGGGAAGCAACTGGAGGGTTTGAAAATGTAAATAGAATTGTATTTGTGTAGATACATGAAAGATCACTAGCAGGAGAATGGATTAACATGTTATGATGGGTTCATAGATATATAAAAATATATATCCATATGTTCAACCAAGACCATGGATGACTCTCACAGAATCACATTGAGTGAAGGAATCCAGGCATCCAGTGTTCATACACCATGACTATATTTGGATGAAGTTCAAGAACAAGCAAAACTAAGCTATAGTTCTAAGTCAGGGCAATGTTTATCTTTGTTCATGGGC
This sequence comes from Otolemur garnettii, assembly GCF_000181295.1. Taxonomy (NCBI): domain Eukaryota; kingdom Metazoa; phylum Chordata; class Mammalia; order Primates; family Galagidae; genus Otolemur; species Otolemur garnettii. The sequence goes on from NW_003852771.1 coordinate 173,093, forward strand.
AGTGCCTGAGAAGGGGCATCAGGGTATCAGGGGAAAGGTTCTGAATTAGAACTTAGATAAGGGTTACCAAGTGTGTGCACATACAAATACTCATCAAGTTAAGTATTACGATTACTGCACACACACACATACACACACACACACACACACACACATATCCACCTACTCACACACACAAGGAAGATTACTTGACATTTGAATACCTAAATTTTCCTTTGGACTCTACACCCACTCACTTTGTGCCTTTATTCTAGTCCATCTCCCTCTCTAGTCCTTAGTTTCCCCACGTAAGGATTTACCAACATGCATAAGACACATGTAAACAGGTGTGTTGTAACAAAGTCTTTGTGCTGCTGAATTTGGTAGAATTCCAAGACAGAAGAATATGATGCTAAGTTTCTCAATTTAATTTAAGCTGAAAATTTTTTTTATTTATTTTTGGCTGGGGCTGGGTTTGAACCCACTATCTCCAGTATATGGGGCTGGCGCCCTACTCCTTTGAGCCACAGGCACTGCCCAAAGCTGAAAAAAATTTTAAAATTCACAAAACAATAAACGCCTAGGAAAGCAAGTTTCCTTCCTTTCCTTCTTTCCTTCCTTCTTTTTCTTTTTTTGCTTTCTTTTTAACATTTATATTTTCTAGTAAAGCATGTTTCTAAAATTGATCCAATGTATATTAGACTTTGAATAACAATTATTCCTTCTGGTGATTAGTGTTCAGCCACTGGGGAGATCCATATGGCTGCTCATCTCCATAGACAGCTACACTCAGGAAGACACAGAGACACAGAAGACACAGAAGTTGGAAAATCTATCCAGGGCACCCTGGATTTCAGAAATTTTAAATATGCTGGTGCCCATATGAACCATTCTGCTTCATCATAGTAGCAAGAGGCAATTACAGAACTAAGATCCATTCACTATTTATTCTATTTTTTTTATTTTCTTGCACACATGTTTAAACTGATCACTATCTTAGAGCAACAAAAAGAGGCTTATCTAGTATACCTAGTCTGACAATTAAGTCTGAGAACTACTCACCCTACAGTAAGTGCTACATAATGAGACATTGGGGGCCCAAAAATGAATGAATATTCCGAGGTTCGAAACAAAAAGAAAATGGAGTCCCAATTCTGTGTGGTCAGTGTGGCCATTATTCCACCTGGGTGCAGGTGGGGTGAAATCCCTAACAGGGAAAGAATTTAACACATGGGCGATGGTGGTCGGGGATTTAAATGGTCAGAGGCAGAGATTGGTACATTCATTATTGAATGAATGGGACAAGCACTGGATCCTTCTTGGGCTGGTCAGTTCTACCTGGGCAGGGCAGTAATCTGATTCTATCACAGACCTCACTGCTGAATATCACTATGGTCACCTTCAAATTCTCCCATTGGGAAGCTTTGCACTGACACCAGTGCCCAGTCCACCCTTCAAAGCAAGGAATGGCCATCATCAGCTATCCTTATATTACCTTTAAGGTCCTGAATGTCATCAAAATGTCTTCCTTTCAATATTTCCTTTACCTTAAGTTAAAAAAAATCATCTGGGGGGCAGATCAGGTGGGTAGGGAGGGTGTTCCAATACAGTTATTTGTTTACTGGCTAAAAACTCCCTCACAGGCACTTTAATTGGTTCGCTATGCTTCTCACAGTCAGCTGACAATTTTGATTCACAATTTCCATGAATTTTTGCAATGTTTTCATCAGTTCTGCTCTTTACTGGCCACAGTGATCTCTCTTAACCCTTGACAGTATCTCTCTCCTCAGAAAACCATTTAATCCATATGTACACTGATGTTTTCTTCCTGGCTTTATCCACATAAATTTGGATTAACATGTCCCTGATGTAACTTTCATTCTTGCCAACTTTACCAAAAAATGTAACACTTTTTCATTACTCTAATTTAAGCTCTGACAAACTTGGGATGGCACAAAAAACACAGAACAATAATGAACACCACTCAGGAAGACACACCACACATGGACAGGAATGCAGCTGTGAGACATTGATATACCAATGCTGGGAATCCTTCCGAAGTTGTTTGGACAATGTAAGTGCATGGTGGCAAGTTCACAAACTTAATCGTCAGGCCCTCTCATATAATACAGTTATAAGTGCTAGCTGGGGTTGAAATACAGTTTCCTGCGTTGCTAGCAGGTCATTTATTCCGGATTTGTATCTGGCCAGCATAATTTCTGGAAAGGATCACACCCTTGCACTTAGCTGTAATCTCCAGAACAGCCATGCTGGCATCACCTAATGCAGAATCTCAGGTCCCATCCAGACCTATCAAAGGACAATGCTTTTCAACAAGGTCTCCACATGATGTATAGGCACATTAACATCTGAAAGATATTTATCATACATGTTTTGACCATAGTGCACTGACCTTGGCCTTGGAACTGAAGAAAGACTTGGGGAAGAGATGGATGGGGAGGTGGGAGGTGAGCAAGCGTGGGCCCTCCTTTTTATTTGCTGATGCAAACCCAGACTCAGTCTCTATCCAGGGTGAGCGTTCCCAGGTGGGCACAGACTGGACCCACTTGGTATCCCCCTTGGACTGAATCAGGCAGAGAATCTCAATCAACCAGTGTGTTCCTGGGTAAAGAGGGGAAATGATGGTCACTCATTTCAATGTGACCTTAAGAAAAATTATGGCAAAACATACATAACATAAAATGTAACATTTCTAAGCATACTATTTAGAAGTGTTAAGTATGTTCCCATTGCTGCACATTTTAATGTTGCAAAATTGAAACTATTTATTAAACAACTTCTTATTCCCCCCATTTCCATTGCATCTATGCACCACATTTTTTTATCCCTCATCTGTCAATGGGTGTTTGTGTTCTTGCCACCTTTTTGGCCATTTGCTTAAGTCTTTGAATAAGTTCCTATTGCTCTTGGTTTTTGAGGGCCCTGCCACTTGCAGCGCCTTTGACCTCAGACTGCCCTATTTTCAGACTCTTACCCTCCAGCCCCATTCCCATAGAAATATCATTTACAGCCTCTATTTCCTTGTATTTGTCCTTTTCCAATTTCTGCCCATCACCCATCATGATTGTTCTGTGGGAAAATATCCCTCCTCATCAAGTAATTTCCCTTTCATTGTTTCTATTTCTATTTAGATCCTGTCTCTTCTATTAGGATTTCAGTGGTCATTCTTCTCCCTGCCAATACACACACCTGAATCAACCTTTGGATTCACTTCTCTGAGTTCTCTTAATACTGTAGATTACCCCCTCTGAACACTCATCTTACTGTGTAAATACCTGACTGAATCCTTTTCTCTGAATGTACATGGTACTAGGCATTGCTGTCATCACTCAACCCCCAAAACATTGCACATTGTCTGGCATATAGAAAGTGCAACAGTCAGTACTGGAGTAGACGTCTTTCTCCTGTGATTCCTTCCTCAGATGGGAGAATCACTTTTAAGGACAGAAGTTGCAGACCAGCCTGAGTAATTCAGCAAAACCCCATCTCTATAAAAATAAAAACACAGCCAGGCATGGTGGCAAATGCCTGTAATCTCAGCACTGTGGGAGGCTGAGGCGAGAGGATTGCTTGAGCTCAGGAGTTCAAGGCTTGTCTGAGGAAAAGTGATCCTCCACTGATTCATGAAAAAATGGAAAAACCCAGCCGGACGCCATGGGGGAGCACCTGTAATCCCAGCAGCTTCGGAGGCTGAGGCAGCAGGATGCCCACAGCCCAAGTCTGAGGTTGCAGTGAGCTACAATGCCATTGCACTGTGCTCAGGCCATAGGGTAGAACTCTATCTTGATGGGAAAAAAAAAAAGGCAACTGTGTAAAAATAAATAAATAAATAAATATACATTAGCTTGACTTGGTTGTGCATGCCTGTAGTTCTACCCTCTTGGAAGAATCTCTTGAGCCCAGGAATTTTAGGCTTCAGAAACCTATGATTGGGCCACTGCACTCCAGATGAGTCACAGAGTGAAACACTGACTCAAAAAAAAAAAAAAAAAGAGGAAGGGATGAGGAACACAGTGATAGCCTTTCTCAGTTCAGGGCTCTGTTTCCTTACCTGATTTGGGGTAAGTCACTGCTATGACATCTTCATCCTTAATCATAAACTCTTCTTGTGCTTTTCTGAGGATTTCAGGTTTGAAATTGATTCCCGGGAAAGGTATCCCTTCATACCACAAATTGTCTTCGGCCATGATCAGCTCCTCGGGCTCAGTGTGCGGGTTTCAGCTGCAGACACTGCTAGAGGCTGTGCCAGTTGCTGGCAGGCAGGTTTTCTAGTAAAGAGAAAACAATCATTAATCTCTGCCCAGGTAGTTGTGACGTTTGATGGCTGATAAGAAGTAGGTATTGTGACCAATAGTCAAAAGGTCAATGATATTGAGCAATTGTGGACTCATAAAACATTCTAGAGGTGATCTCAGCTTGAGTTCATATGCATGAACTAGAAATTCAGTAACAATTCCAGAAACATTGAAATGTCTGCATACCTAAAAATGTTTTAATACACTTTATTTTTCATAACAGTTTTACATTTATAGAAAAATTGCAAAGAGAGTAGAAAAGATTCCCAAAGTCCAAGCTTCATTCCAATTTCCTTAATTTTTACCTAATGTACATTTTCTCCTCCATGATCCCACCCAGGACAGCATGTTGCCTATAGTCATCAAGTCTCTTTAGGCTCCTCTTGGCTGGGAGAGTTTCTCAACTTCCTTTCTTATTGATGATCCTGACAATTTTGAGAAATACTGGTCAGGTGTTTTGTAGAATGTCCCTTCAGTGGGATTTGTTGGCTGTTTATTCAGATAATTAGATTGCGTTCATGAAGATACAAAGATCGTAGAAACAAATGCCATTATCATCACATAATAATCCAGGGTACTTACTATCAACATAGTCTACCACTGGTGATGTTAACCTTGGTCACCTGAGGTCACGTGTCTCAGATTTCTCCACTGTAATTTTCCTTTTCCGCTCTTCCCTTTCTATGTGGGCAAATGTTAACCTAAAATTCTACTCCTGAATTTATTCATAAGACACATTGTATAGGCCCCAATAGAGAAACATTCTACAAAATGATAAGCCTATCCTCTTTAAGTTGTCAAATTGTAATGAAAAGCAAAGAAAAGCTGAATATATGTTTCAAATTGAAGGAAAATGTTAACTAAATATTGTGTAACTCCAAGACCATGTATATACACACATGCTATAATTACATCATTGGAAAAATTGCCCACATTTGAATATACAGCATGGATTTAGATAACTTTAAGTAATATCATGTCATTATTAGATTCCCTGATTTGTATAATTTTGCTGTGGATACATGGCCCATATACTTTTTCTTAGAAAATATACACTGAAGTTTTAAGAGATAAAAGAAAATGATCCCCTAGGCACAGTGGCTCACACCCATAGTCCTAGCACTCTGGAAGGCTGAGGCAGGAGAATCACTTGGGTCTAAGAGAGTTTGAAGTTGCAGTGAGCTATGATGATTCCACAACCCTCTAGCATATGCTACAGAGTAAGACTTCATCTCAAAAAAAGAACTGAAAAAAAAGAAGCCATCCTCTTGAACAAATGAGGCAATAACAATTGTATATTTAGGGGATTCTGGGAAGATAGCTGACTGGTAGCAACCCTAGTCAGAGGCTCCTGAGCAAAGAAAGAAAAACTGGTTGGAATCAGAATATATGAAGCCAAAGATGGGGAGCTGAGCCCAGAAAGAAGTTCAGCAAGCTGTAAATCTAAGGAAGATCATTTAAGAACACAAAATACAGGTACAAAGCGGGCTCCAGTATTGCTTGCTAGAGCCGCCCTCCTCTCACGGGTGGCAAGTGGCCACAGAGAAGTCCCCTGTGCTGGGAAGGCACATAACAACCTGGTAGAGCCTTCCGCACCCCCGCGGGTGGCAGTGGACAAGTCCCCCACTCTGGGAGGACCCAGAACTGCTTGCTAGAGCCACTCACCCCATGGGCGACAGAGGACACCCCCGCTTCAGGGCTCTGGGCAGGTCCAGAACTGCTTGCCAGAGTCGCAAGCCTCCCACGGGCAGCGGGTGGCTGGAGAGGAGTTCTACTGCTCCGGAAAGCC
>NW_003852771.1:179411-181660 GCF_000181295.1 Otolemur garnettii
CCCAGCTCCAGGGCTCTGGGCAGGTCCAGAACTGTGTGCTAGAGCTGCAAACCTCCCACAGGCAGCGGGTGGTGGGAGAAGAGTTCCCCTGCTCTGGTCAGCCACAGAAGTACTTGCTAGAGCCTTGTGCACCCCCGCGGGTGGCGGCAGACAAGTCCCCCACTCTGGGAGGACACAGAACTGCTTGCTAGAGCCGCGCACCCCACAGGCGGCAGAATAGATCCCTGCTCCAGGGTTCTGGACGGGCGCAGAACTGAGTGCTAGAGCCGCACACCTCCTGCTTGCAGCAGGTGGCCACAGAGTACTTCCCGTGCTACGGGTAGCCACAGAACCAATTGCTAGAGCCTTGCGCACCCCCGCAGGTAGCGGCAGACAAGTTCCCCACTCTGGGAGGGCCTAAAACTGCTTGCTAGAGCCGCGCGCCCCACAGGCAGCAGAGTAGATCCCTGCTCCAGGGTTCTGGGCGGGTGCATAACTGAGTGCTAGAGCCACACACCTCCTGCTTGCAGCAGGTGGCCACAGAGGACTTCCCCTGCACTGGGCAGGTGCAGAACCACTTGCTAGAGCCTTGCACACCCCCATGGGTGGCAGCGGACGAGTCCCCCACTCTGAGAGGGCCCAGAACTGCTTGCTAGAGCTGCGCACCCTACAGGCGGCAGAGTAGATCCCTACTCCAGGGCTCTGGGCGGGCACAGAACTGCTTGCTAGAGCCTCACACCCCCTGCGGACTGCGGGTGGCTGCAGAGGACTTCCCCTGTTCCAGGCAGGCACAGAACTACTTGTTAGAGCCTTGAATACCCCATGGGCGGTGGCAGAGGAGTCCCCCACTCTGGGAGGACCCAGAACTGCTTGCTAGAGGGGCGCACCCCACGGGCGGCTGAGGAGATCCCCGCTCCAGGGCTCTGGGTGGGCCCAGAACTGCTTGCTAGTGCCACGGGTGTCCTGCAGGAAGTGGCGGAGGAGTCCTCCATTCCAGGTAGACCCCAAACAGCTTTCTAGAGACACGCACAACCCACAGGGGCCAACAGAGGAGTTCCCTGCTCCAGGCACCTGTGCTGGGTGGGCCCAGAACTGCTTGCTAGAGCCACACGTTCCCTAAAGGAGGCGGTGGAGAAGTCTTCCGCTCTGGGCAGGACCAGAACTGTTTGTTAGAGCCATGTGCATCCCACAGACGGAGGTGGAGGAGTTCCCCACTCCGGGCTCCCTTGCTGGGAGTGAATAGATTGGCTTGCTAGTGCCGCACGCGTCCAACAGGCCACGGTGAAGGAGTCCTTCACTCCCCCCAGCTACTCTGGTGGAGCTGAACTAAGACTGATCTGGTCGCTCGTGTACCCTATACTACCACTGCCATTCCCCCACCCCCTGGCTGCTCCAGGGTGCTGAGCAAGGACTGATCTGGCTACTACCAATCTCCTGCCCCCAAGTTGCCCCAGTAGGCTGAACGAGGTCTAATCTGGCCATGCACACTCCTGTGCAGCTGCTGTCATTCCACTGCACCCCAGTTTCCCCAGCACCAGAGAACTGGGAGTAGACAACAGACATGCTCTGCCTCTTTCTCTGGGCAACCAGAAGAAGCCACAAACTGAACAGTTCCCATAAGGCCTCCAAACAAGGTAAACTCAGAATGGGGTGGAATCAGCGGAAAAACTCTGGCAACTAGAATAACCAGAAAGCATCAACTCCCCCAAGGAAAAATGGGGCAGACATAATTGAAGATCCCATACACAAGCAAATGGCTGAAATGTCAGAAATCAAGTTCAAAACGTGGATGGCAAATAAGATTAACAGAATGGAAGAAAAGAAGGAAGCAGAAGTTCTAGAAATTGTTCAAAACATTTCTCAAGAAATTATTCAAAAGATATCTCAAGAAATCATTCAAAAGATGTATCAAGAACTCAACAATTTCAAAGATAAAATGATCAAATATTTTGAAACACTGAAACAAGAGGTTGCAGCCCTCAAGGATCTGAAAGACACAGTGGAATCCCTCTGTAACAGAATGGAACAAACAGAAGAAAGGATCTCTGATTCTGAAGACAAAGCTTTTGAAGAAGCCCAGGAGTGCAAAGATCAAAAAAAATGGAGAGCAAAAACAGATCTCACTCTCAGAGAGCTCTCAGATAATTCGAAGAAAACTAATATTCGCCTTATAGGAATCCCTGAAGATGATGAAGTTGCTTCACAAAACACAGAGGCTCTTCTTCATGAAATTATGAAAGAGAACTTTCCAGACATGCCAAGAGATTCTG
>NW_003852771.1:185480-189268 GCF_000181295.1 Otolemur garnettii
AAGCCCAGTGTCCATCGATCCATGAATGGATCAACAAACTGTGGTATATGTACACCATGGAATACTATGCAGCCATTAAGAAGGATGGAGACTTTACGTCCTTCATGTTCACATGGATGGAGCTGGAGAATGTTCTTCTTAGCAAAGTATCACAAGAATAGAGGAAAAAGTATCCAATGTACACACCCCTATTATGAAACTAATTATACCTTTTATATGAAAGCTATAACCTAATAACATCCTAAGGATACGGAGAAGGGGGAGGGAGGGGGGAATGGGTGGAGAGAGGGGGATTCGAGGGTTCACTTTGACGGTTCATCTTACAAGGGTACAAGTGAATCTTTCTATGAGTAGAATATGAACGTTTTAACACAATAACTAAGAAAATTACGTGAAGGCTATGTTAACCAGTTTGATGGAAGTGTTTTGGATTGTTTGTGAAAACACCACACTGTACCCCAGAAGTGCATTAATGTACACAGTTACTATTCAATAAAAAAAATTGTATATTTATATGCAAAAAAATGAAGCTGGACACTTACCCTACAATATATACAAAATTAATTCTAAAAAGATCAAATTCCTCAAATATTATAAAGCTCTTAGGGTAAAACTTATGGGTAAACCTCGATGACCTTGGATTTGTCAATGGTTTCTTTGCTATGACAAAATCACAAGCCACAGAAGAAAAGAATAGATAAATTGGATTTTGTTGAATGTTCAAAACTTTGGTGCATCAATAAACACTACCAAGTGAGTAGAAGAAAATCTACAGAATAGAAGAAAATATTTACAAATTATGTATCTGAACAAATAAAGAACTATAAGTCAACAACAAAAAGCCAATTAAAAACTGGGCCGAAAACATGAATAGACATTTCTTCAAGGAAGATAAGCAAACAGACAACAAGTGCAAAAAAAGAGGCTCTAGAATATTAGTCATTAGAGAAATGCAAATCATAACTACAAGGAAATATTTACTTCCTATCCCAAGGGTCACTGGAGAACATTGACCCAACCAACTGGACACAGTGTATCCACACAATTTATCTTTTCAAAATACTACAACTGATTGCAATATAATGCAAGTTCCTTTCAAGTACACATGGCTTATTCACCAAGATAGGCCAAATGTAACTGTCATAAGCCAGGGCTCAATAAATGTCAAAAATTGGAAATAGGTCAGGTATGGTGGCTTACACCTATAATCCCAACACTCCGGAAGCCTGAGGCAGGTAGATTGCTTGAGCGCAGAGATTCAAGACCAGCCTGAGCAAGAGCAAGATCCCATCTCTGCTAAAAATAGAAAAACTAACCAGACATCATGATGGGCACCTGTAATCCCACCTACTGGGGAAGTTGAGGCAAGAGTATTACTTGAGCCCAAGAGTTTGAGGTTCTGAACTATGATGCAACAGCACTTTAGCCTGGGGCAAAGTGAGACTCTGTCTCAAAAAAAAAAAAAATACGCCATCACTAACAAAAGCAGATTAGCAAAAAAAAAAAAAAAAAAGGTCTATTCATACTTTTTGCAATGTCCAACACCACACATAAGAAACAGTCTTCAAATAATCTGCATGTGGCCCATGCGTAGCAGGTTGGACGTCCAATAAACATTATACTACTCCACCATTGGTGAGTTGTCTCACCAGACAAACATCATCAAGGAATAAATGAGATGTATAGGATGTATAATTTATGTTATTTATCTCTTTTTGCAGAAGAGTAACTTCACAGGCTCACAAGTCCTCTGCTCCTCTAGTCTCTCTGAAGGTCAGGAATCCTTGGAGGCATGGGTCTTCAGTGGAGGTGTCTCTTTAAACCAAGTGTAGTAAATGCACAGCTTCACTCCTGTGAGGTTACTTGCTAAGTGAGTTGTCAGGAGCCACTCAGATGGGCCAACCCACTGCGGCTGTAGTTGATCTGTAGGATGTATGCCTCTTGGGATTTTCAGTAACACCTTGTCTTCTGAATTTAGGGAATGAAGGGGCCCTATGACCTCAGAGTACTGCAAACTGGAGCCCTTTGGAAGCAAACTCAGAAATACTAGTTAGCATGTTACTAAACTGTTTTCCATAAGAAACAGCCTCCATTTCTGGGGTCAGATCTTCACCTGGGTAAGTCCTGGCTGAAAGCTCTTAGGAATGATCTATTGTCTAAAATTTCAAAGGGGCTAAGTGCCAGCTTACTTCTGGAGACCAATCAAATTTTCAACACGGCAAGGGATGACACTTTGTCCCAAGGTAAATTGGTGGGTATTATTATTATTATTTGAGACAGAGTCTGACTCTGTCACCTGGGTAGAGTACATTCATTTATTCAGTTTTCAAATACTAGAGTACTTATGATAAATGCAGTTTGCAATTAATCTCTAAAATCCTTGATATTTCTTGAGTGATTTTGGCATCAAAGTCCCCTCCATTATTACCTTATAGAGTTGATAGAAGTCCAAACCTAGGAATAATTTCCTTTAGAGGCCCTTGGTAACTTCTGATGTGCATTCAGTCCTGGTGAGGTAAGTGTCAACCCATCCTGTTGTGTGGTCACCAAAGCACACTCAGCTTTGTGTTGTCCAGTTCCTTCCATGAAGCGGCTTCCATCTGTGAAGAATTTTTCATGTGGGTCTTACAAGGGCTGCTAAGTCAATTTGGGCAGCTACAATGTATTTGGTCAATAATTTGAATGCAGTCAGGAAGGAGGGAGGGAGAGTCCCTAGATAGGCAAGATGGACACTGCCTTTATGGTTACATTAGGATTATCTAACAGAGTAACCTGATAATTCCCCAACCAGTCATCCGTCAACCACCAGCCCCCTTCTCTTCTAGCAGAGGTAATACATTGTGTGCAGTAGGAACAGTTATTAGCTGCCCAGCACAAACTGTTCAGCTTCTAGTAAAATATCACAAGTAAAGGCAGCTGTTATCTAATAGGTGGGCCATTCTATTGCTACTACATCCAATTATTTAGAGAAATAGGCCACAAGTCACTTATGAGCCCCCTCAGTCTGGGTTAACACCTCCAGTTGAACCCCTTGCCTTTCTTGGTGAATAAAACAAAATATTTGTGCAGATCCAGGGGGCCCAGGTTCCATGACGAGGCCACTTCAAGCCACTGTCAAGCTTGTACATAGGCCCAGCAGTATTACAGGGGAAAAAATGAGATGCTTGCTTTGGTTTGAGGTCAGGATAGAGCTTTAGAAGCTTGAGATTAGCATAAATGTCTTAACACAATAACTACGTAAATGACATAAAGTCTATGTTAACCAGTTTGATGAAAATATTTCAAATTGTATATGAAAACACTACACTGTACCCCATGTTTGCATTAATGTACACAGCCATCATTTAATAAAAAAAAAAAAAAGCTTGGGATTAGTCAAAAGGCAATTTAGAGGTGAAGAAGGGGGAATGTGTGACCCTGGAGGTAAAAGGCAGCTTAGAGGTGAACAAGAAGGAGTCTGTGACTGAGCGGTGCCCATATCGAAAACTGGAGGTAGGAAAAGAAATGAGATTAAAGGGAAAATGTAGGAGGAAGAAGAAGAAAGTTAGACCAGCCAGAATAATGATGATCCAGCTCTCCAGGAGGATGCTCGATGGGTGAGTCTGGCTCAGGGAACTACTGAAATGGTCTAGCCCATCTAGCCTCACAGTAGGGCAATGGACTCACAAGCCTATCAAGACTGGTGTCAGGAGATCACCTGCACTCTCCATGTATGACTTTGGCAAAAGAGGACCTAGCAAGCTCAGCACCTGTAGCACAGTGGTTACGGCTCCAGCCACATATACCAA
>NW_003852771.1:189487-195627 GCF_000181295.1 Otolemur garnettii
AAAAAAAAAAAAAAAAAAAAAAGAGGGCCTGGCCCCTGCACATGACCTTAACCAGCCAGAAGGGTCTAGGCGCATAGTATGGCACCAGAGGGATGAGGCTGAGGAATCAGGTGGAGCCCAGGCCTACAAGAGGACATTCCAAACATGAGGCACTGGGCAGGTAGAGAGCCTGGCTCTCTGGGGTGGTTGGGGATGAGGTCAGGGCAGTATAGGCCTCCATGTGTGAAACCAGCTAGAAAAAAATGGAGAAGAAGGATGTAATAGACCCAGAGATAGAGAGATAGGGAAAGAGGAAGTTAAGAGTAGAAGATAGGAAGAAAAGCAAAAGCTTAGAAAAGGAGTTTCAAATGAGTGTTCATCTCACCATTAGATGAATGAAGTTTAGGAAGGGTCGGAGAGATTTCCCATTTTCTTTCATCTTACCAGAAGAAGGGTCCATTTAGCTGGGTCTGATGGGGTATAGTTCAGCCCCCCAAAGGAGCTTCTCTCCATCCTGAGTTTGGCACCCAGTGAAAAGTCACAGAGCCAAACATGAAAGATTATTCTGAGGTGTGAGACAAAAGGAAAACAGAGGCCCAGTTTGTGCAATTAAAATGGTTTTATTCCACTTGGGTACAGGTGGGGTGAGATCCCCAATGGGGAAGAAATCCACCAGTTTGAGTGTTTTTAAATCCCAATAAAAGGACAGTGCAACAGTACTGGCCTTTGGCCTTAGTCCTTACATCCTTCTATCAGAGAATGAAGGGTTCTTGTGATTCAGGAGCAAGAGCAATGCAATGAAGGCATTTTTTTGAGTCTATCACCAAAAATTGTTGGGGGCCAGGAGTCCTGATTCCTTGACTTCAGTTGACCTGGTTCGATTACTTGGTAGAACTAGAAAGTTCCACTGAAACAAAGCTGGACTCGAGATGGGCATGGGCAGAAACTGAAGGCAAAACTGGGGCGGCCTGGGCAGTGTGAAATAGAAACAAAGTAACCTTTACAGGCTTCAGCATAACACAGAGAAATTTAAGAGCAAAGAGAAAGCTCAGAGCATTTCCAAAGACAGGTGGAGGTGGGTCCTTCTCACGTGAGAGAAGAGAGAGACTCACACAAGGGCAGTGTGGAGATGTAAACACTCTCGTCCTCTCAGCTTGAAGTTGGTTGTAACTCATTGACCTTTCCACAACTCCAGGCATTATTGTCCTTTTCTATTGGTCCTTGATCATTGTCCTTTTCTATTGGTCATTGATTACCTAGGTTACCTCCGATCCCCATACTTTTCTCTCTTTGGGATGAGAGCTGCCCGGGGGTGGTCTCACTGCTGAATGTTCCTATGGGCCTCCAGACTTCCTTGCTCAGCAGGCCAGGCTTTCCTCCCAGCCCCCTTGAAGCCCATTTGTCTGTCCCTTCTCAGAATCCAAGTAATGTTGCCAGATGGAGTGGGGAGAACAGTATAAGTGTTAGTTACCACAGGGTGAATGATTTGGTTTATTGCTCTCAGATCCAGAACGATCTGACTTCCCCGAGTTCCAAGTATTTTTACTGGCAAAATGAGAGTGTTATTAGAAGAGGGACAGGGACATAGAAGTCCATACTTTAAAAAGGGCACAACTGAATTTGAAGACCCTCCCTAGGTTGAAAGTTTAATGGGCACTGCTCAAATCAAAGGAGAGAAATTCCTGGTTTTACCTGGACATGAACAGGGGCCACACATGCCCTCCCAGGTTGTCCAATAGCTCACAGCTCAGGGTTGACTTGACTGAGGACCTCAGTGGGCAGCTCTTGAAGGACAGTTAAGGGGGTAGGCAGAGCTGCCTATAAGGCATAGGTATGTTCTGGAGGGACTGTGACAGGCACCTGTTTATTCTGAAAGGTCACTTGAGGCTGCAGCATAGAGAGAAGGATTTCAACCCAGCGATGGGAGAGGGCACTTAGGCTAACACAGTAATCTGTGAGGACAGAATGTCTGCTCTGCTTCTGTAATCCTCTGTAGGAGGGCTGAGGGACTCTTATCTATTTCCTGTCATCTTCTTCTCCTAAATTCCAGGACAGAACCTTGAGCCCTAGCACTATTTACCCAGGAGGCGCCATTTGTGGGATACTAAAAAATGGCCCTGGGAGCAGTAGACGTGGTTATCTCTCATTTGTTCCCTGAACCTTGTGCACATAACCCATTTGCAGAAGAAACCAGAATAAATGGTGGGAGTTAGGAGCTGAATCTCTGGTACTTGGAAACTGCTCCATAATGAGGAGTTCATTTGTCCCAAACTCTGTGTGACCTCACCTCCAGGAAGCACAACCTCTCTAACTACCTGGATGGCCCTCACCCCTTCATAATGCCCAGGATTCCTTGCCTCATGAATCTTAATGACATTCACATCACTCTTAGCAACACAGACTACTGTACATTTCTGAGACCCAAAGGCTATTGTATTATAGTATTGTCTTCCCCGATTCATAGGGATCTCATCTGCAGCATCGCATAGCAGCCATGTGAATTTTCCAGGGATGAATGACCCAGGCTTCCCATAAGGATCTTCCCACAATCTCTTGCTGGCTGCCACAGTGTCATCCTGTGTCCCCACCCTCTCCCTGGGCCCTGTGAGCAATTTCTTATACACTTTGGTCCTTTCAAGATCATTTAACATTTTTTGTGACTCAGGCATTCAGTCGATTTTGACCTGTTGTCATCACTAATACACTGATGGTGCACAGCCCTTCAACTTGGCCTTGTTCTTTCCTTATTCCCCCTTTTCTTATTTTCTTTTCATCTGGACTTTCCTTATTCTTGAAGTGTTTTTTTTTTTTCAGTTTTGTCTCTGTTTTTAAAAAAAGTGTTAGTACTGCATGAATCCTAGTGTTGCTAAAGGAGCTGTCACTGTAGGGAGTCTGTCTGTCAATGATTAAGTAAAATCTGTCCTGCAGAAATCCTTACTCACTGAGCTTATTTCTGCCTTCTTCTTCTGCTCAAAACATGACTACTTCTTTGCACAGCAGAACAACCAGCATTAGGAGAGAGCCTACTTCTCAAAAAGCTGTTTGAAATTATGTGATGTTTAATAGCTGATGTGCTTTATCCATAATTCTATTTTAAACTTAAATTTTTCTTAAAGTGTCCATAATTTCCCTTGACAATGTTACTGTAGTTATGAGATGGCTTCAGCCAAAGGTCTAAATTTTCATTACATTTTACTTATATCAAAACAGAAAAGTAGGCATCATGCCTAATGTAGAATTGAGAAAACCAAGACCCCCACTGAGGATAAAGCAACTGTCCCTCACCTGCTAACTAAGGGACTGGAGAACACTGCACTCTCTTAGACACTTTGGAGAAGACAGGCTGCATCGTCAGGAGTGAAGGTGGGGATCTAGGACCTTTCCACTTAGGTTAAGGTTGGAGTGAGTGGTGACACTACTGTAGTCTAGCCCAGGGGACAGAGCCAGACTCTGTGTAGACAACAAATTACTTTATGACATTAAAGGTATTTGATCCATTCTCATCAATTATTGTATACATTGCAGGATAAGTGTCCATCTTCATTCTTTTGCCTGTGGATAGGCAATTGTTACTGCCTTACTTGTTAAAGATGATGGCTTCTTTCTTCTAATTTTTTTCTTTCTTTCTTTCTTTCTTTTTTTCAGACAGAGTCTCACTTTGTCACCCTGGTTAGAGCAGAATGGCATCAGCTTAGCTCACTTCAACCTCAAACTCCTGGGCTGAAGCGATCCTCCTGCCTCAGCCTCCTGAGCAGCTGGGACTTCAGGTGCCCACCACTGTGCATTGCTTATTTTGTCTATTTTTGGTAGAGACAGGGTCTTGCTGTTGTTCAAGCTAATCTGGAACTCCTGAGCTCAAGCAACCCTCCCACCTTGATCTCCCAGAGTACTCAGATTACAGGTATGCAGCCCAAGTGGTCATTCTCTTTTATTCCTTAAAATGACAGTTTGTATTTTCTAAGAACAAGAATATATGCTTTCTATCCACAGTAAAAATATAGAAATCAGGTAATCTAGCAGGGATATGATATTATTTAATATTTTCTCATTCATGTTACATATTCAAATTTGGCCAATTTTTCCATTAATATAATTATAGGATGTGTGTTTTTACATGTAGTTCAGGACTCACACAATCCTTTAATCTGAAACATGTACTCAGCTTTCCTTTTTTCACATAACTTTTTTTTTTTTTTTAGAGACAGAGTCTTACTTTGTCACCCTTGGTAGTGTCATGGCGTCACAGCTCACAGCAACCTCCAGCTCTTGGGCTTAGGTGATTCTCTTGCCTCAGCCTCCCGAGTAGGTGGGACTACAGGTGCCCACCACAATGCCCGGCTATTTTTTTGTTGCAGTTTGACTGGGGCTGGATTTATACCCCCTCGGTATATGGGACTGGTGCCCTACTCACTGAGCAACAGACATCACCCTTTCCATAACATTTTGACATTCAAACAGTACAGACTTATGATGTATAGTGTTTCTTGACTGGGGTTTATACAATGTGATTTTATGACTGTATTCAAGTCTAGAATTGATGTTGAAGACAGGCCCTCATAGAAAGGGAAGAGGAGAAAGGAAAGCTACAGCACAGAAATCTGAAACACGTGACATCAGATGGCCAAGGTTAACGTCATCAGTGCTAGGCCATGTGACAGTAAGTACCCTGGGTTATTATGGGATGACAATGGCATTTGTTTCTATGACCTGTCTCCACGAACCCAGTCTCATAATTCAAAAAAACAGCCGACAAATCCCAATTAAGAGACAGTCTACAAAATACCTGACCCAATTAAGAGACAGTCTACAAAATACCTGACCAGTATTCCTCAAAATTGTCAGGGTCATCAAAAATGACATCTGAGA
The DNA here is from genome assembly GCF_000181295.1 of Otolemur garnettii. NCBI lineage: Eukaryota > Metazoa > Chordata > Mammalia > Primates > Galagidae > Otolemur > Otolemur garnettii. The sequence continues at coordinate 194,333 of NW_003852771.1, forward strand.
CTATATGTAAATCTGATGACTATATGTAATGTTAGGTCCTCAATGGGAAGTTGGAGCAGAAAAAGTATATTATCTAAAAAGTAAGGAAATCTGAATAAAGTGTGGACTGTGGTAACCCTCTGAACTCTGCTTGCAATTTTTCTATAAATGTAAAGCTGATATAAAACAATAAAGGCTATTAAAACTATATTTTTAGATGTACACAGATTTCTGTGTCCTTCCCTTTGTTACTGAATTTCCGGTTCACTCCTATGAACCCAAACTCAGACTCCCTCCAGAATATTTTCTGAGTTCACAATTGCCCTATATTGTTAACCATTAGACTGTCAGTCACAATATTTACTTCTCTGTACCAGCCGGCAAAATGCATAACTAACTGGGAAGACATTAACCCTGAACTCCTCTGAAAAGTACAAGAAGTGTTTGTGATGAAGGATGAAGATGCTGTAACACTGACTTACCCCAAATCAGGTAAGAGAATGGAATCCTGAACTGAGAAAGTCTGTGTCTGTTTTCCTCATCTCCCTTCAGTCGATGATTGGAGCTCTTTCTCCCTTTTTTTTTTTTTTTTTTTGAGTCAGGGTCTCACTCTGTTGCCCAGCTGCAGTGCAATGGCCTAATCATAGCTTCCTGCAACCTCAAATTCCTGGGCTCAAGAGATCCTCCCAAGTATTTGGAACTACAGGCATGCACCAGCAAGCCAAGATAATTATTTTTTATAGAGGTGGGGTCTTGCTATATTGCTCAGGCTGGTCTGGAACTCCTAGCCTCAAAAGTGATCCTCCCACCTCAACTTCACAAAGTGCTGTGATGACAGGCAGGAGCCACTGCCTCTGGGCCTGACTGTTGCACTTTCTATAAACTAGACAATGTGCAATGCTTTGGGGGGGGGGGGCACACAGCCCTGCCTAGCACCATGTGCATTCAGAGAAAAGGGTTTAGTCAGGGAATTACTCAGTAAGATGAGTGTTCAGAGGGGATAATCTACAGTATTAGGAGAACCCAGAGGAGTGAATCCAAAGGCTGATTCAGGCATGTGTATCAGCAGGGAGAAGGATGACCCCTGAAGTCCTATGAGAAGAAACAGAATCTAAATTAAAATAGAAAGAAAGGAAGGGAAACTACTTAGTGAGGAGGGATATTTTCACATAAAGGAAGCATCCTGGGTGATGGTTAGGAATTGGAAAAAGGCCTGGTAAATCCAAGGGACTGGAAGATGTACATGATATGTCCATGGGAGTGGGGATGGAGGGTAAGAACTGCAAATAAGGCCAGATTGAGGCCAAAAACACTGC
>NW_003852771.1:195647-202325 GCF_000181295.1 Otolemur garnettii
GGCGTGTGTATTAGTAAGGAGAAGGATGACCCCTGAAGTCCTACTAGAAGAAACAGAATCTAAATTAAAATAGAAAGAAAGAAAGGGAGACTACTTAGTGAGGAGGGATATTTTCACATAAAGGAAGCATCCTGGGTGATGGTCAGGAATTGGAAAAAGGCCTGGAAAACCCAAGGGACTGGAAGATGGGGAGTGGGGATGGAGGGTAAGAACTGCAAATGGGGCCAGATTAAGGCCAAAGACACTGCAAGGGGCAGGACCCTAGAAAACAAAAGAGCAATGGGGACCTATTCAAAGACTTCAGAAAATGGCCAAGAGGTGGCAGCAACCCAAACACCCATTGACAGATGAGAGATAAACAAACTGTGGCATATAGATACAATGGAACATGATTCATCCTTCAAAAGAGAGAAAATGCTGACGCATGCTGCAGTGTGGATAAGCCTTGAGGACTTTACACTAAATTAAGTGAGCCAGTCACAAAAATGCACACACTGCGAGGTTCTACTTACATAAGGTGTAGAGTTCACAGAAGGCCAAGTTCAAAGGTGGTTGCCAGGGGGGTGGAAGGAGGGGTGAATGAGGAGTTGTTGTTTAATAAGTAGAGTTTCAGTTTTGCAAGATTAAAAACTTATGGAAATAGGTTGTGCAACAACGGGAACATACATAACACTACTAACCTGCATGTTTAAAAATGGTACATTTTATGTTATGTCTATTTTGCCATAATTTTGTTTAAGTCAGATTGAAGTGAGTCACCATCATCTGTCCTCCTTTCACTTTAGCCAGGAACAAACTGGTTGATTGAGACTCTCTGCCTGATTCAGTCCAAGGGGGATACCAAGTAGATATAGTCTGTGCCCATCTGGGAACACTCACCCTGGATGGAGATTAAGGCTGGGTTTGCATCAGCAAATAAGGAGGACCCACACTTGCTCACCTCTCACCTTCCCATCCATCTCTTCACCAAGCTTTTCTTCAGTTCCAAGGCCAAGGTCAGTGCACAGTGGTCATGACATGTATCACCAATAGTTTTCAAAGGTTAATGCGCCTATAACCACATGGAGACCTTGTTGAAATGCATTGTCATTTGGTAGGTCTAGGTGGGACCTGAGATTCTTCATTAAGTGATTCCACTGTGGCTGTTCCAGCATCCACTGTTGAGCACAAGGGTATGAGCCATTCCAGGTACTGTGTCATCCAGATACAATCTAGGAATCAGATGACATGGTAACACCAGATCATAGAAAACCATAATTTAGGCAGAGCCCATAGTACAGTGGTTATGGCGCCAGCCACATACACCAAGGCTGGAGGGTTCAAACCTGGCCCAGGCCTACTAAACAACAAAGACAACTGCAACAACAAAAAAAAAGTAGCTGGGCACTGTGGCAGGAGCCTGTAGCCCAGCTACTTAGGAAACTGAGGCAAGAGAATCACTTAGGCCCAAGCGGTTGAGGTTGCTGTGAGCTGTGACTCCACGGCACTGTACCCAGTGTGACAGCTTGAGACTCTATTTCAAAAAAAAAAAAAGAAAAGAAAGAAAGAAAGAAAAACGTAATTTAGGCAGGGTATGATGTTTCATGCCTATAATCTTAGCATCATGGGAGATAGAGGAAAGTGGAATTGCTTGAGCTCAGGAGTTTGAGATCAGCCTGAGCAAGAGTGAGACACGGAACCTACTAAAAATAGATAATCTAGCCAGGTGCCATGGTAGGAGCCTGTAGTCCCAACAACTGGAGAGGCTGAAGCAAGAGGATTGCCGGAGCCCAAGAGATTCAGGTTGCTGTGCCACAGCTCTCTATCCAGGGTAACAGGGTGAGACTGTCTCAAAAAAATAATAATAAATAAATAAATAAAAAGCATATTTTATGCCTAGCTAGGACTTAGAACTGCATTATATACTACATAATTCACTTTTTATTATTCTAAAAAAATAGTGAACCAAACTCATAAGTGACTCTGGTCGCTGAGAAGAAGCAGAATTATTCATGAGGGAACCAGCATGTTTGTAAGTCAGTAATGAAATCCATAGTTCTGGTGCTGTGTAGAGTTTTTTCACCCTCTGTGTCTTACTGTGTGTAGCGGTCTATGGAGGTGAGCAGCCACACGGATCTTCTCTGTGTGGGGGAAAACCGAGGCCTAGAGAGAGGGGTGGACTAGAGTAATGTCACAAAGAGAGTGGGTGCAGAATCTAAAGGAAAATTTAGACATCCAAATGCCAAATAATCTTCCTGGTGTATGTAAATAGGGGAGGGGGTGTAGATGGGGGTAATTTCTAGTACTACCTGGATGAATATTTACATATATGCACACTGGATAACCAACCTTCATCTAGGTCCAAATTCATAATACTTCCACTCCCTCATACCCCTTCCCAATCAATGCCCACACATGGAGGTAAATGCTGCACTCATGTAGAACCATAGCTTAGTTTTGCTTGTTCTTGAATTTCATCCAAATAGAGTCATGCTGTATGAACATTGGATGTCTGGATTCCTTCACTCAATGTGATGTCCGTGAGATTCACTCATGGTCTTGGGAAAGCATATGGATATCTATTTCTATATGTCTATGAACGCACCATAATGTATTAATCCATTCTCCTGTTAGTGATCTTTAACCCGCAGTACACAAATATGGAGGGTGACAAAAAATGTATACATATATTAAGGAAAATTGTATTATATTTGTAATAATCAAGTCAGTTTTGACTTCTGCAGTTTACAAGATGACTTGTATTTATCTTTTGTTTTCTGTGCATATTGAATATAACAATTTTAATACAGTTTTTTCCCTTTGTAAAATGTACAGAACACTTTATGGCGCTGTCTGTATACCAGGAAATACTACTCACGTTTTAAAACCCTACAGTTGCTTCCCAGGGTAAGTAGATTATAATACCCTCAAAGAGAGGGACAATGCTTTCCTTTTCCATTGTCATATTCCTAAAACTAGAACTACTTCAAAGGACCTTTAAATTTTATATTTGATTAATGAATGCAGCAAGTAATTCATCTGAAAAAAATACATCAACTCTGTTAGACATTTTCTAAGAATTGGCTTTTTCTCCAGTTTTATGAAGATCGAAAGCAGTGGGAAATAAATGTATTTTATTTCTACCATTTTTCCTTTAAGGTGATTTATGTCATCAGAAGCCCCAAAGATATTATTGTATCCAGTTATTTTTTTCTGGAATACAATAAATTGGATTGAGAATCCAAAGTCAGTGGAACAGTATCTTGAATGGTTCCTGGAAGGAAAAGGTGAGTGTGCTGCAACATATGGACGCTAGGGGGTGCCCATAGTCCATTCTGAGATCTCACGGGACTCCCACCTATCTGCATCTCACCAACCCAGGGCTGCAAGGCTCTGTCACCACTGGAACCCATATCTGCATACTCCTCCTGCTCTATTCTATGGCAGCAGAGCTCTAGCCAACCTTTCAGCCAACCCTGTCCCTGACAAACCATCCATGCTATTTTCTGCCAGTACTAACACAGACTACCATATTCTTCTTCTCCATTCTCCTAATCTGTGGCTTTCTGAAAGTTAGCTTTCATTGCCTTCCCAGTCAATGAAATCTTGACCTTCAAACCTTCTTTTTTTTTTTTTATTAAATCATACCTGTGTACATTAATACTGTCATGGGGGTACAGTGTGCTGTTTTTATATGCAATTTGAAATATTTTCATCAAACTGGTTAACATAGCCTTCATGTCATTTTCTTAGTTATTGTGTTAAGACATTTATATTATACAGCCTTCAAACCTTCTTGGCTTGGCACCTGTAGCTCAAGGGGCTAGGGCACCAGCCAGATATGCTGGAGCCGGTGGGTTCAAATTCAGCCAGGCCTGCCAAACAACAATGACAAATATGACCTTCAAACCTTTTATCATTGTTTTTCAGAAAATGCCTCTTTTCAAAATTCCCTTAATCCTTTGTTTCTATGAGTCTCAAAAAGGTTTTCATGACTCTGGAATCTCTATTTTTCTTTTCTTTCTGAGACAGAGTCACAAGCTGTCGCCGTGAGGGTGCCGTGGCATCAGCTCACAGCAACCTCAAACTCTCCGGTTTAAGCAATTCTCTTGCCTCTGCCTCCCAAGTAACTGGGACTACAGGTGCCCACCACAATGCCTGGCTATTTTTGGTTATACTTGTCATTGTTGTTTGGCTGACACCATGTGGCTGACACCCTAGCTGCTGAATTACAGGTGCTGAGCCAGGAATCTTTATATTTTTAGTTATGCAGAATCTGTGGGTCTTCTTAAGCACTTGCAATTTGGCAATTTTTCCCAAAATTGCCTGTTGAGTCCCTTGTCTCAACTGTGATCTGCCTCCAGACCTCTAGCAGCCTGGAGAGAGCCCCATGGATGCTGTGAATTCAATCTGTGCAAGATTGAGGGCATCTCTCCTCACTCCACTTCTACTGCACGTTAATCTCACCCAGTAAGTAGATCCACCCTCCCCTTACCCAAGGGCTGGCATGATTCTGACATTTCACATGCATCTTCCTTTTCCCACCTCACTCCCCCTTGCCCCTCATCACTTTCCTTTCTCTAATTAGTAATCAAGTCTCACTACCTTGATCAATATCTTCATTCTGGTCTCTGATAAGATGCTACTGTATTCAGGATATCCCAGAATTGCAACACTATATAAAATAGCCTCCTTCCTCATAACTTGAGCCTAAACTCTTCTTTTCCTTAGTAATACTCATCACCAGTAGATATATATTTATTTATTTGTTTATTCCATGTGCCTCTATACTAAAATGTATACTCAGGGTATTCACTGTTGGACCCCATGTCCTAGAATGATTCCTATTCCTAACCATTGAACACACCCTTTAAGATAATTAATAGCCATTTACTGCTGCTTCTATTGGCACTTTATTAGCCAGAGCCACTGTTACTTCTCATCTAGATTAACATAACAACACATATTGGTATCTTTGTCTGTAGACCATTTTTCCCTTCTGGGCTACATGTCGGTTACCTACTTAACACTGGACAGTTCGTTTTCTCTTTACCGACATCCCTAGATTGCTTGCCCTCACCAGAAAGTCCAATCTTCAAAGCATGGCAGTCATCTTTGCTATTAATTCCACCTGAACTCTGTAGCCATGTGTCCCACCTTGGTTCAGGTTACTCTTTCAGAAAAGCACTAATAGTAAAACCACATGCTGGAAGCTCAGACATGAAGAGAATGCTCCCCTCCTCCATGCTATCTTGGAGCTTTCTATTTGCTATATAAAGAGGTCTCGACTGCGCTTCTGCTATCACTAGGAATCTTATAAAATTCAGTCAGTAGAGACCAGGAGCGGTGGCTCACACCTGTAATCCTAGCAGGGGCCGGTGGATCACCTGAGCTCACAGGTTGGAGAGCAGCCTGAGCTAGAGTGAGACCTCATCTCTAAAAAGAACAGCCAGGTCTTGGCGCCCATAGCACAGTGGTTAGGGTGCCAGCCACATACACCAAGGCAGGCGGATACAAACCCAGCCTGGGGCCAGCTAAACAACGATGACAACTGCAACAAAAAATAGCTGAGCATTGTAGTGGATGCCTGTAGTCTCAGCTACGTGAAAGGCTGAGGCAAGAGAATGGCTTAAGCCCAGGAGTTTGAGGTTGCTGTGAGCTGTGATGTCATAACACTCTACTGAGGGTGACATAGTGAGACTCTGTCTTATAAAAAATAAATAAAATGAAATAAAATAAAATAAATAGCTGGGCATTTGTAGTCCCAGCTACTTGGGAGACTGAGGCAAGAAAATTGCTTAAGCCCAAGAGTTGGAGGTTGCTGTGAGCTGTGATTCTACAGTACTCTACAGAGGGAGACATCGTGAGACTCTATCAAATAATAATAATAATAATAATCTAGGAAAAATGCATACTGATTAGGTATTAGAACATAATAAGGAAGTATTGTGTTGGGCTTTTGACGTGATAATGTAACTGATGGTGACATGTTAGTCTGCAGAGTCACACTAAAGTATGTAAAGATAAAATATGGTGATGTGTGAGAGTTTTCTAAATAGTACAAAATATTCAAAATAGTACATCATGAAACTCTGCTTTGAGAAGTATCCTATGTGCTCCTTACTGTGCCAAATAATAGAACCGTCTTGCTATAAAAAATATAATAATAACAATCCACCAATAATGGTTGAAGCTAAAATTAGGGCTCATGGGAGCTCCTGTGTGAATCAAGGGTTTTTCTATATGTTGAAATGCATATATACATACATAACTCAGTGTACACAAATATGTGTGTTTGGGGTGGTGGGATCCGGGAGACAGTGGTCAAAGAAGACAAAGTTTCATTTTGACAAGATGAATAATTTCCAGGGAGCCACGGTGCAGCATGTTGACTGTAGTTAATAATAATGAATTATATATGTGAAAATTGCTAAGTGAATAAATCTTAAATCTTTTCACCTTCAAAAAAAATAGTAGTTACATGGGGTGATGAATAGGTTGAAGAGCTCCATTTTATCACTGCACAATGTATATATCCATCAAAGTATCCTGTTGTACACTGTAAAGATATACAAGTTTTATTTGTCAATTATATATCTTAATAAAGCCAGGGGGAGTGAACTTAATGGATTGAATTAAACTCTCTCTCTCTCTGCCTCCCCCCATGCAGTGCCATATGGGTCATGGTTTGACCACGTT
>NW_003852771.1:204162-206426 GCF_000181295.1 Otolemur garnettii
GTGTGGTTAAAGCTTACCCATGTCCCTACTCTTGAGCTCAAGACAAATGGAAATACATTTTGCATGGAGTTCAAGAATTTGTTTTTACTCCCAAATCCTACACTTTAAATGTATCTGAAATGGTGATCCATGGAAGAAAATAATCAAATGGTTCAAAGGACCTTGAGCAGGTCAGGGCCCCTGCTGCCCCAGTTGGCCATGAGGAGAGACATCAAGAAGGTCAGTCTTGACCCTGAACAGCTACTGGAACTGGCCCTACTGGATTGGGGAGTGCTGGGGACCCATGACCTCCTTCTTCTTTTAAATTTCTCTCTTTTGGAATGAGAAGATCTATCCTATGCCTGTCCCACAAGGGCAGTTTGAAAACAGGTAACATGTCTGGTTTCACAGATTAGCAGCTAGAGAGGAATTTTGCCTCAGAATGAATCACATCTCAAGTCTCACTCATGCCTTGGTGAGACTTAGGTGATATTTACACAAGATTTTGGACTTAGAGTTGATGCTGGAATGGGTTAAGACTTTTGGGCTGCTGGGATGGGGTGCAGGAATTATGAATGTGATTAAAAACATGGATGTGGGGGCATGGAAGACAGAGCGATAGGTAGGGGCTGAACGGTGTCCCCAAAATTCATATGTTGAAGTCCTAAACTCCTGCCCCTCTAAATGAAATCATATTGGGATATAAGGTCTTTAAACAGAAGTAAGTCAATTTGAGGAAGTGCAGACACCCGTGTGCACACACAGAGAGGACAGGAAGGACAATGGATGTTCACAGGGCACCAGTTACCACGTGAGACATTCTGCTCGATCAATTCTACGACATAAGTGTGTAATTAACATTTATATACCATTAGTTTATTTAAAATTACATATTATTCTATTCTATTTAATTAATACATGGACATAGGTAAATATTAATTTGTATGATGTATCAAATAATAAGATAAAGCATGTAATTAAGGGTAAGACTTCTGGCATTAAAATCTTTGATTTCAAATCCATCACTACAGCTGTGCATTATGTCTGGTTTTCTTGTAAAAACTAAAATGTAAAATAGAGATAATATTAGTAAACCTTGCTGTCACCCAAAATGGAGTGCAGTGATGTGATCTAAGCTCACTGTAGTCTCAAATTTCTGAGACAAAGACATCTTCTCAGCTCAGCCTCCAGAATACTGGAGGAATTACTGGTATGTGTCACTAGGCCCATCTGATTTTCTTATTTTTAGTAGAGACAGGGCTCTCCCTAGGTTGCCCGGGCTGGTTTGAAACTCCTGGGATGAAGCAATCCTCCCACCTTGGCCTCCCTAGTAACTGGGATTACTGGCCTGAATCACTGTACTCTGCCAACATTATTTTATTCTTGTATTTATTCTTTCAGCAAAGATTTAATGAGTATTTACTATATGTCGGTCCCTCTTTTGCAACTGAAAATAAAAGTTGCAATATTCTAAAACATATATTTTCTGTTAGGGATACACACCATACACAACCACAAAAGGGAAATGCATAGAGCCCCTGCTACAGGGAAGTGTTCTGAAGCAAAATACAGCAGGATGGGGAATTGCCATTCCAAACTGGGTGGTCACAGGACCTCACTGAGAAGACTGGCCCAGAGCCAGGACTGGAAAAGGCAAAGAGGCAGGACACAGACACACCTGGGAGAGCAGCAGTGCAGGGAGAAGGCACGGGAAATGCACAAGGTCTGAGCAGTGGGGACACCTGCCACCTGTGAGGCAGAATCACGAGTCCCAGTGTGATGGAGCACAGTGAACAAATGGGTCGTAACAGCGGATGAAGACAGAGAAACCACAGGGACACAAATCACTGGGAGCCTTACAAGCGCCTGACACACTTATCTGTGTGAAGTAAGTTTCTGTGTGAAACTAAGAGTCCTTAAACTTGAACAGGAAAGGGGCAGGATGTGTCTTCTCTCCATAAGGGCTCAAGGGGGCTGTCATCTAGACTGACTTACACAGGGGAACAATCCCAAGCAGAGAGCCCACTTATAGTCTGTCACCTTAATGCAGGAGAGAAATGCTGGTGGCTTGGGTCGTAGTGGTAGTGACAGGGATGATGGAAAGTGGCCGGACTCTGGGTGTGTCAGCAGACATAGTGGGCTTGAGTATGGAGGGACTGTGCACAGGCAGGACTGGGAGAGAGGAGGAGGTGAGAAGTCGCATACAGGAGGGCAGGAGTGTAAACAGGTGTGCAGGCAGGAGGCACAAGGGCCCACCAATGGACCACTGCTCATTCCACTGTTAG
>NW_003852771.1:206515-210194 GCF_000181295.1 Otolemur garnettii
AATTGCTTCTGGTGGCCCAAGCCGAAGCCTTTGATAAACTATTCCAGGAGAAGATGGCAGATCTTCCTCAGGAACTGTTCCCCTGGGAATAATGTCTGAGATATTCCTAGATCTTACATGCATACTGATACTGTTCTCCTGTCCCTGTATGCGTGCATGATCGGGGGTCATTGCAGAAAACCTACTAGCTCATCCTGGAGCCCTGAATGATCACATCTTTGTATCTTTGACAACTTCCTTGTTGAAAACCTCCATGATACCCCAGCACATGTCGTGGCATCCCAGATTGTTTGAAATGTGTGTAGTCTTTCAAACAAATACAGTGCTATAGAAATAATAAAAATATTACCTAAGAGCATGTCCAAAACCAATTTGAGTCCAGGAGTTAGAGACCAGGGTAGGCAGCATAGTGAGGCCCAGTCTCTGCAAAAACTAAAAAAAGTATTAGCCAAGTCCAGTTTTACAGGCCCCCCCCAGCTAATCTGTAGCTCAAGGCAAAAGGATAACTTGAGCCCAGGATTTAGAGGTTACAGGGAGGTATGAGTGCACCACTACACCCCTTCCTGGCCTCAAAAGGACAGTGGCCTATTTGGCAGGATGAACTCCTGAGATCTCCTCTACCACATCTGCAATGTGCAGAGTCTGGAGGAATCATTCCTCTGGGGCCTTTGACCAGCAGACCTGGGAGATGTTCACATGGGACCAGGGTTTTCGGATAGGAGGTACTGAAAGCCACTTACTGCCTCCAGCGCCCGGCAATTGAACTTTTGGAATGTAGGAAAAGGTCTCATATTTGCCTAATCCACCTGTTCAAAAATTTGAACTTTTTCATGTTCTACTGCTCATTGGGGGAGAAGAGCTGTCTTGGGTCACACATCAAATGTACAAACACTAATGAAAGCCAATTAGCAAAATAATTAAAAAGTCTATCTGTACTTTTGGTGATATCTGATACCACAAATAAGAAATACAGTCCTCATCGTCTGCATTTGGCCTGCAGACCACAGCTTGGACAACCTAGAAATTCTGTAGTATTTCTTCGTTGGTCTGAATGCCTCAAAAATGCTCTATGGCTTGGAGGTGAGGGTTCATTTACAAGGGCTACTATTACTAAGATCCACAAGCTGGTGGGTTTCAGACAACAGAAATTTCTTCTCTCACAGCTGTGGAGGCCAGAAGTCTGGCATAAAGCTGTCAGCAGGGCCCTGATCTCTCTGCAGGCTCAGGGGAGAGTCTGCTCCAGGCCTTTCTTTCAGGTGTGGTGGTGGGAGCAGTTCTTGGTGTCCTTGGGGTGTCAATGCATCGCACCAGTCTCTGTCTGTATCATTGCGTGGCATATTTTCTTTCCTTCTTTCTTTTTTCACACACAGGGTCTCAGTCTGTTGCCCATGCTGGAGTGCAGAGTCATAACCATACCTCTTTATAACCTTGAATTCCTGGGTTCAGGGGATCCTCCTGCCTTCACCCTCCCAAGTAGCTGGCACTGCTAATGTGTGCCACCACACCTGCCTAATTTGCCTTTTGAAATTTTTATGTAGAGACAAGTTCTCCCTATCCCTGGTCTGGAACTCCTGGCCTCAAGCAATCCTCCAGCCTCAACATCCAAGAGTGCTGGGAAGAGAGGCTTGAGTCACCTCTCCTGACCTAAGGGACAGTCTCTCTGTGTGTCTTTCTGTGTTTCTTTTCTTCTTAGAAGGCGGCCAGACATATTGGACTAGGACCCACCCTAATACCCTCATCTGAACTCAGTCACCCCTGATAATACCTTGACTGCAAATGAGGTCATTGTCACAAGTACCTAGATTTGGGACTTGAATGTATATTTTTGGCAAGAGAATTCAGCTCAGAATAGTTGCTAAATGTGAACATAACATCCCACTAAGCAATAGTGTTGGCCTCTACTCCAATGACACCTTGGAAATAGCATAAACAATAATATATGGGTATGAATACAGGGATAAATATTGATAGTGGGGGCTGGAGTCCATGGGCTTCCTGGCCTGTGGTTTTTAAGTTACAGGAAGCTGCCATGTTTCCCTTCAATAGTCGTAACTAAAGCCGTTACTGTGCACAGTGATGTTACCTTTGGAGGACTACTCCATGGTTACTGTGGGACTTCTATTCAGCTTTGTGCCACTACTGTTCCCCTCGGATATAGTAGTGCAGGGGACCTTCTGGACTCCCTATGCCTGCTCACTGGCCTCTGTGAGCTGAATAAAGGCCCAACATACCTGCCCAGGCTCCACAGTTCTTCTTGGGCTTGAATGTATCTGGTGCCAACACACGGGCAGTGACCTCTTGTATTACAGACAGTAATGCAAGATGATAACTAGGGGTAGTGAACAGACAGGGAAGGGCAAGGGAGAAGTTTGGCTCCCCTGATGAGGGAGGAAATAGGACTTTTCTTTGTGGAAATACAATGCACAAAAATACACCCAGATCGCCAGGCATCCCTGGGTGAGGCTGCTCTCAGCATCTGCATTGATGTGAGTGGTGCTCAACCTTCCTAATGCTGCGACCCTGTAGTGCAGTTCCTCATGTTTGGGGACCCCCAACCATACAATTACTTTCATTCCTACTTCATAACTGTAATTTTGCTACTGTTGTGAATCCTAATGTACATATCTGACATTAGGTGATCCCTGTGAAAGGGTCGTTCGACCCCTACAGGGGTGATGACCCACAGGGTGAGAACTGCTGATAACAGAATAAGATTTCCAGAAACAACTTCAATTGACACTGAGAGTAACACAGAAAATACAGTTGAGAGCTGCAAGTTCTACATGCCAGAGAGCTATAACACAAAGACACATCAACATGTACCTTCGGGAGTTAAGTGCAAATGCATAATGTTGATCAAAATGGAAGTATATTGGCCAGGCATGGTGGCTCACACCTGTCCTCCTAGCACTCTGGGAGGCCCAGGTGGGAGGATTGCTTAAGCTCAGGAGTTCCAAACCAACCTGAGACAGACAAACAACCCCTCACTACAAAAAAAAGAAAAGAATGGTGCATGCCGATAGTCCCAGCTACTCGGGAGGCTGAGGCAGGACAATATCCTGAGCCCAGAAGTGTGAGGGTGCAGTGAGCTATGGTCATGCTGCTGCACTCTAACTTCCTTTGTGCCAGACTCTAAGACTTTACACATGTTCCTGAGAACCATATGAAGTAGGTACTATTATTTCCCACACCTTAATGAAGGAGGAACTGAGGCACAGAGAGTTTCAATTGTTGGCTCAAGGACACACAGCAAGAAAGTTCCCAGCCCAGATTTGACCCTGGGTAGAGAAGGAAAAGGGCTGTCTGAATCCAGAGCACGTGTTCTTCATCACAGCACTGTGAACGAGCAGTTCGCTTTTTCAGAGAGCCTGTTCCCTTCCACATGCTGATATTCTCCTGGCCCAACAAAGATCACACAGACCCAAATAACATCACTGGGAATAGATAACTTTATGTGATAGCTGTTCACAGCAGAAAGTGTTATACCTTCCCTGAGGTGTGGAAATATGAATAGAATGGTACTGATAAAAGTTTACTTGCTATGTAATACTGACTATTTGATACATTTCTGGATGCTTATTACTGAAAGCCATGCAGGGTGCAGAGTTAGTATATATGTTAATAAACAAACGTTCAGTCAGAACCAGATGTGTGCATTAAGGCAGAGACTGAGGAGCCC
>NW_003852771.1:210834-212205 GCF_000181295.1 Otolemur garnettii
CTTTTGGTATAAAGGGATGAGTTTCCTGATGGCTTATTGCAGCCCTGAACTCCTCAGAAAAGTACAAGAAGAGTTTGTGCTGAAGGATGAAGATGTTGTAACAGTGGCTTTCCCCAAATCAGGTAAGGAAACAGAATCCTGAACTGAGAAAGGCTGTGGTTGTGTTCCTCATTATTTCAGTAGAGGACTGGTGTGATTTCTTTCTTATTTTCTTTGATGTGTGAGAAAGGGTCTCACTCTGTGGCCCAGCTGCAGAGCAATGGCCCAGTTGTGACCTCCTGCAGCCTCAAATTCCTGGGCTCAAGAGATCTTCCCAAGTATCTGGAAGTACAGGCATGCAGCACCAAGTCAAGCTAATTATTTTATTTTTTTATGGAGATAGGGTCTTGCTATATAGCTGAGGCTGGTCTTGAACTCCTGACCTCAGAAGCAATCCTCCCGCAGCAGCCTCACAAAGTGTTGGGGTGACAGGCATGAGCTGCAGCCTCCGGGCCTGGCTGTTGCACTTTCTACATGCCAGACAATGTGCAATGCTTTGGGGAGGGGGGAGCGCAATGGCTAGCACCATGTGCATTTGGGGAAAAGGATTCAGTCAGGGAATTACACAGGAAGGTGTGTAAGTTCAGAAGAGATCATCTACAGTATTAGGAGAACTCAGAGGAGTGAATCCTAATACTGATTGGGGTGTGTGTAACCGCAAGGAGAACAATGACCCCTGAAGTCCTCATAGAAGAAATGGAATCCAAATTGAAATAAAAAGAGTGAAAGGGAAATTCCTTGGTGAAGGGGGATATATTCACATAAAAGAAGCATTCTGGGTGATAGTCAAGAATCAGAAAAGAGCCAAACAAACCCAAAGGACTGAAAGATGTAGATCATATCTCACTGAGAACAGGGCTTCAGGGTAAGAGTCTGCAGATGGGCCAGACTGAGGTCAAAGGCCCTGCAAGGGGCAGGGCCCTGAAAACTCAAAAGCAAAGGGAACTATTGGACTCAGGAAATGGCCAACAATTTATGATTCCAGGGACAGGGTCTTCTTTCTCCACATCTTCACTAATATCTGGTATTTTGAACTTAATGTAATAATTGTGAGCAGTATAAAAAAAATGAAATGGCCAAAAGTTGGCAGCAACCCAGACACCCATTGACAGGTGAGGAATAAACAAACTGTGGCCTATAGATACAGTGGAGTGTGATTCATCCTTCACAAGGAAGAAAATGCTGATGCATGCTAGAGCAGGGATGAGCCTTGAGGACACTGCACTGAATTAAGTGAGCCACTCACAAAAATGCTCACGCTCCTTGGTTCTACTTACATGAGGTGACTAGAGTAGTGGAGTTCACAGAGGGAAAGTACAAAGGTGGTTGGCA
>NW_003852771.1:213408-216268 GCF_000181295.1 Otolemur garnettii
TATGGGTCAAAGGAGTAGGGCACTGGCCCCATATGTCAGAGGTGGCTGGTTCAAACCCAGGCCAGGCAAAAAAACAAAACTGCAAATAAAAAAGAAAAAAAGGATCGCCTAATACCAGGAAATTGAGGTTGCTGTGAGCAATGATAATGGGATAATGGCATGGCACACAACACCGGGGTGATAGAATGAGACTCTGTCTCTAAATAAATAAAGCAATAAATAAAGAAAAAGCATATTTTAGGCACAGGTAGAATTTATAACTGCAGTATGTACTAGATAACACCTTTGTATTATCCTAAAAAATACTCAGTGAAATGTAATTCAGTAATTGCTTCTTGCCACTGAGGAAAAGCAGAAAAGTTCATATGGGAACCAGCAAGTTTGTAAGTCAATGCGGAAATCCAGCTGTAGCAGTTTTTCCAACTACTATGTTCTACTGTGTTTGCTGTGTTTGGAGATGAGCACCCACATGAATTGACTTTCAGTGTGGGGAAACTGAGGCCCAGAGCAAACGGAGGACTAGAATAATGTCAAAAAGTCATTAGGACAATTTAGATGCTCAAATGCCAACTAATCTTCCTTCTGTGTGTGAGTAGGGCTGTGTGTCTGTGTGTGTTTGGTGCAATCTGAAGTATTACCTGAAGGAATATGACATATATACACACTGAGTAACCCTCATCTAGGTCCAAATTGATACCATTTCCACTCCCTCATGCCCCTTCCCAGTCAATGCCCACACACAGAGGTAAACACCACCCTAACTTAACCCATAAATTAGTTTTGCTTGTTCTTGAACTTAATATACGTGGAAATTGAGTCATGCTGGATGAACTATTGGATGCCTGGCCTATTTCAATGACTCTGATGTCTGTGAGATTCATCCTTGGTCTTGGGTGTACATGTGGATATCTATTTCTACATATCTATGAACTCACCATAAGGTATTAATCCATTCTTCTGGTAGTGATCGTCAAACTACAGTACACAAATACAGAGGGTGCAAAAAAACTGTATACATATATTAGCAAAGGAGAAAACTCTATTAAATTTGTAATACTCAAGTCACGTTTAAGAACTACAATTACAAGAGGTGCTGTGACTTGTATTCATTTTCAGTTATCAGTGAATATTGAGCATTACAATTTCAATACAGTTTCCTCCTTTCTTCAAATGTACATACACTTTATGGCGCCCTCTGTACACCATGAAATACCACCCAGGTTTTAAAACCCTCCAGTTGCTTCCCGTTGTGAGGATGCCAATATACCCCCGAGGGGAGAGACAATGCTTTCCTCTTCCATTGTCATATTCCTGACACAGTAAGTACTTCATAGGGAATTTGAATTTTGTATTTCATTAATGAATGCCTCAAGTAATTTATTTGTAAAAATCCAATGATCTTTATTAGACATTGTGTAAGAATTACATTTTTCTCCAGTTTTATGAAGATCGAAAGGAATAGAAAATAAATGTATTGATTTTTCCTTTTCCTATTTTTCCTTTAAGGTGATTTATGTCATGAGAAATCCCAAAGATGTTATTGTATCCAGTTATTTTTTCTGGAATTCAATAAATGGGGTTAAGAAACCAAAGTCAGTGGAACAATATCTTGAATGGTTCCTGGAAGGAAAAGGTGAGTGTGCTGCAAAATAAGGACACTAGGGGGCGCTCGGATCCCGTTCTCCGAACTCAACTGACATCCACCTTGTATCCACATCTCACCAGCCGAGGGCTACAAGGCTCCGTCATCACTAGAACCCAAATCTGCAAAGTTCACCTACCATCCTAAGTGGGAGCAGAACTCTAGCCAGCCCCTCAGCTGGTCCCTGATAAACCGTCAACACTATTTGCTGAGTCTAACGTCTTCAGTACTAACACAGACAACCATATTCTTCTCCAATCTCCTAATATGTGGTTTTCTGAAAGTCAACTTTTTTTTTCTTTTTTAGACAGATTCTCACTATGTGGCCCTTGGTAGAGTGCCGTGGCATTACAGCTCACAGCAACCTCCACCTCTTGGGTTTAAGCGATTCTCTTGCCTCAGCCTCCCAAGTAGCTGCGACTACAGGTGCCCACCACAACACCCAGATATATTTTTGTTGTCATTGTCATTGTTTAGCAGGTCTGGGCTGGGTCTGAACCTGCTAGCCCCAGTGTATGTGGCTGGCACCCTAAGCACTAAGGTACTGGCACTGATTGTGAAAGCCAACTTTTCATTGCACGACTCTGCAATTTCTCAATTTTTAGTTATGCAGAATCCCTGGGCTTTCTCAAGCACTTGCAATTTGGCAATTTTTCCCAAAACTGCCTGTTGAGTCCCCTGTCTCTGCTGCGATCTGTCTCTGGAGCTCTAGCAGCCTGGAGAGAGCCATAGATGCTGTGAATTCAACCTGTGCAAGATTGAGGGCATCTCTCCTCCCTCCCCAAACTGCTTCTACTGCACATTAATCTCACCCAGTAAGTAGATCCACCCTCTCCTCACCCAAGGGCTGTCATGATTCTAACATTTCATATTCGTCTTCCTTTTCCCACCCCACTCCACTGCCCATTACCACTTTCCTTTACCTAATTAGTAACCAAGTCTCACCACATTGATTAATATTTTCATTGTGGTTTCTCATAAAATGTTGCTGTATTCAGGAAATCCTAGAATTGTGAGACTATATAAAATAGCCACCTTCTTCATGACTTAAACCTAAACTTTTCTTATCCTTAGTAATACTCATCATGGACAGGTATGTGCTTATTTATCCATTTATTCTGTGTGTCTCCACACTAAAATGTATATTCAAGATGTTCACTGTTCTGCACCACATCCTAGAATGATTCTTATTACATAGTAAGCATTCAACACACCTTT
>NW_003852771.1:216842-218720 GCF_000181295.1 Otolemur garnettii
TTTGTTACCTATGGAGTCCAGATTCTTGGGCATCTCCTGGAGAGAAGTAGATGGGGAAAGGGCTGGTGCTGCTCTGTGCTGACTGTGGCAAGGAGAAGAAAGTTGGCTCAGAGGAAGCCATGAAGCAACAGCGGCATCCTGAGCTGCAAACTAACGCCATTCCAGATAGGCGAGCTCCATCTCTCTGGGCAACCAGAGGTTCCGGACAGCAGCCACAGGTCCAACGAATGGACTTGGTAACTTTTGTAAGTAAAGAGACAATTAGCACCAGCTCTCAGGGAAATAGCTGAGACAAAGGCAGTGGACGGGCAGAGGCTGGAACTGACATCTGAGTGTAAACTCTTAATTGGCTTCAGGCTCAGAGCTGAGTTATTCACCAGCTCTAGAAAGCCTCTGACTTGCAGAAGAATTTAGACTGGATAGAAGGCGTGAGACTGAAACGGCCACAACTTTCAAAGCGTAAATTCTTCCCCTGCCTGACTGGACTCAGATTTCCTGATGAACACCTCGCCCTCAGGGGAATGCTGAGATAAAGGCAGTGGGCAGGCAAAGGCACGGATTGACACCTGAGTGTAAAATCTAATTGCTGCCCAGGGTTGAGTTGCTCATCAGCGGTAGCAGCCTCTGACTTGCAAAGGAATCTAGCCACAACAGAAGGCAAGGGGCTGGAATCAGGAGAACATTCACAGCCTAATTTAAACACACAAGGCCCCCCTGCCAGATGCAGATTTCTGGGTGATTTTGCCAGTCATAAACCCCAGGAGCAATTGCCTACTGGAGTGAATAGGGTTACAGACCTGGGGGATTACGAGTAACTGGGCACAAGGTGGGGAAGGAGGTATTAACCTTCCCAGACTAGCCCATCTGCTGGGTGGGTCCTTTTGCCCTCACGGAGCACTGGAGCAAGTTATATCTGAGCTGCGAGCAGACCCCTCTTATTTAGCTGCCGGAAACATTTGAACTTTTCCACCTGAAATGGGTGCTGACTGGGACAATTGATTTGGACCCCTTAAACCGGGCAGAGACTATTCAAAGGGACACCCTGGGTGTATGGTTGAGGGAAGATTTGATCTTCCTTGCCCAATTGTTGTTGGGGGGGCAGGGCAATTTAATTGCTGGTATTTCTCCACAGCTGAGACTTCAACCTGGAGAAACTGAATCACTTAGGGCAAAACAGAGACCAGCTGAAAATAAGACAGAGCCCCTTAGCCCCATCACACCAAGCAGGTTCCCAGTCTCTCAGGCCATAACACCATATGGGTCCTTGACAAACCTCAAGAGGAAAAGCAAAAGGGGGTAAAACAATCATAGGGCAGAATCAGCAGAAAAGCTGAGATGTCAGAAATTGAATTCAGAATTTGGATTGCAAATAAGATTAATAGAATAGAGGCAAAGATAGAAATAAAAATTCAAGGAGCATTCCAAAAGTTCACTCAAGAATTCAACGAATTCAAAGACAAAACCACCAAAGATTTTGAAACATTAAGGCAAGAGATTGCAGCCCTCAAAAATCTGAAAACTACGGTAGAATCTCTTGATAACAGAATGCAAGAAGCAGAAGAAAGGATCTCAGACGTAGAAGAAAAAGCTTCTGAATATGTCCAAAAATCCAAGGAGAATCAGAAATGGAAAGCAAAAATGGATCGTTCCATCAGAGAGCTCTGGAATAATTCGAAGAAAACTAATATTTGCCTCATAGGAATCCCTGAAGGAGACGAAGTTGCTTCGCAAAACACAGAGGCTCTTCTGTATGAAATTATGAAGGAAAACTTTCCAGATATGTCAAGAGATCCTGAAATTCAGATTGCAGACAGCTTCAGAACCCCAGTATGACTCAACCCAAATAAGACATCCCCCAGACACATCATAATTAACTTC
>NW_003852772.1:0-1274 GCF_000181295.1 Otolemur garnettii
CTATATTTCTGTCTAGCAAGGGTACAAGTGAACTTTTCTAGAACTAGAATGTAAATGTTTTGACACAATGACTATGCAAATGACATGAAATTTATGTGAACCAGCTTGATGAAAGTATTTCAAAATGTATATGAAAACACTACACTGTACCCCATGTTTGCATTAATGTATACAGCTATCATTTAATAAAAAAAAAAGAGAAAAAAAAATTAAATACTCAAATGTAAAGCCTGAGTCTGGGTATTAAAAAAAAATTAAAGCATTTGTACAAAGGGCAAGGTTCCTGAGTAAAACTCCCAGAGCATCGGCAACGAAGGCAAAATTACACAAATGAATTAACACCAAGCTAAAAAGTTCTGTACAACAAAGGAAACATCAAAGTGAAGATGTAATCCACAAACTGGTAGAAAAGATTTGATAAAAGTCCATCTGATAAGGGACTAATACATAGAATATTTTAGGAGCTCCCACAACTCAATAGGAAAACAGTAAATAATTCAATGAAAAAATGGCAACATATCAAAAGACATTTCTCAAATGAAGACATACAAAAGGCCTTCAGGTATACTAAAAATTTTCAACATCATTCATTATAAGATAAATGCAAATTAAAACTACAATAAGATACCATCTCACCCCAGTTAGAATGCCTTTTATCAGCAATAGGGCAATAATGAATGCTGAAGAGAATCTGGGGAAAGGGAAACATTCCCACATTGTTGCCAGGAATGTAACATAGTACAACCACTATGGAGAAGAGTATGCAGATTCCTCAAATAACTAAAAAAGTGATCCCACTGCTAGTTATACATCTAACAGAGGATAATTCATTGTATGAACAGGGTACATGCACTCTCATGTTTATTATGGCATTATTCACAATAGCCAAGGTATAAAATCAACCTAAGTGTTGATCAACTTATTGACAGAAAAAGTGTGGTACATATACACCTTGAATATTATGTAGCCACTAAAAGTCCTGCCATTTTCAACAACATGAATGGAACTAGAGAACATGTTAAGTTAAATAATCCAAGCATAGAGAGAGAAATCTCAATCATAAGTGTGAGCTAAATATTAAAATTTGATTCTATAGAAACAAAGAGGAGAATTATGTTTATCAGAGGCCTGTAAGTATACCAAGGGATAATTTGAGAATGGTTAGTGGGTGCAAAAGTATAGTTAGAATGAATAACATTTGATAGCACTACAAAGTGACTATAATCAACAATAAGAGTACGATATATTTTAAAATGACTAAAAGAGTGCAATTA
>NW_003852772.1:1392-4500 GCF_000181295.1 Otolemur garnettii
TAAACATTTGTCAAAAGAGGACCTATAAATGGACAGTGTACATATGAAAACATGCTCAAAGTCAGTAATCATCAGGGAATGGGAAATCAAGGCTGCTGTAAGATCTCAACTCAATCCTGTTAAAATGATTGCTGTTTTAAAAAACATAGGCTGAAAAAAGGATTGACAAACATGGAAATGAGGGGAATCTTTTCATAGTTTATGTGAAAGTAAACCAGTAGACTATGAAAAATAGTATAAAAATTTCTTTCAGAATTAAAAATAGAACTTCCATATGATGCAGCAAAAGCAATATCGAATGTACATCCCCACAAATTAGAATTAGTGTTGTTTAAAAGACATCTTAACTTTCATGGTTATTGTGGCACTATTCATAATAGGCAAGATACAATATTAATCTGCATGTTAATAACTGTAAATGAATAACAAATAGGATTTGTGTACAAAACTAAATACTATTTGTACACACACATGCACACACACACAAATCCTATCTTTTTAAATAACATGAGAGAACTTGGAGAACATGTTAATTGAAAAAAGACATATACCTCCTAATCCAATTCATATGTGGAACCAAACAATTTTCTCTTATTGAAGTAGAGAGAAGAATGATGCCAACAGAAAGAATTTTAGAAAATAGTAGCATGAAGGAATTTTTTTCAAAGAATGCATAATTTCAGTTAGACAGAAAGAATAAATTTAAGAGATTTGCACCTAAAAATTTTCCTTAGAGTTATATATTTATATATTTACTTACTTGTAAAAAAAAAAGATTTGTATCATTACAAATCAGGGAGGTTCCATATTCAAAGAAAAATGTTGGATAGAATATTATGAATCATCATTTGGGGTTCAGAAATGCATGGCATTTTACAATATTAGATAATCTTCATTAAAGCCACTATGGCAACAATGTAACTGAAAACATTAAGAACATTTAAACCTATTGGAGCATTATTCTCCAAATTATTTGAAATGTAAAGTAGCTAGGAAAATGGAATATGAGAGATGTTATTTTACTATGTAACCCAATATCACATTGTTACTATCCATTACCTACAACACTGAGTAATATGAGATAGGTTAATGTTGGTGGCAAAATAATACTTCATTCAATCTACAACACTCAACACATTTAAAACATTTTTAATTGAATAAAACTAATTGAGTTCACATACAATCTCAAAAAAATTAAAATCAAGTGTATTTTATTAGAGTAATGTGTAATTAGTAAAATGATTTACTTCTAAAATTGTCATTGTTTTTCTTTCTTACCAAAATGAAGAACAGTATGCCTATATAAATACTTCATGCATCAGTTAAAATACTTATTATGTCACAACCACAAAGCACATCTCTGTTTCCTACATTTTACATTTCACTGTCTTAATTTCCTAAAAAGTACATGAATATTGCCTAACAATATACAAAGATCTCTAATAGTTCTGATATACCAAAAATTAACCACATACTTTCACATACATACTAGAAATAAAAGCATAACATTACTGCATTGTGAGTTACATAACATCAGTATCTGCTTGTTAAAAATGAAAAAAGCATTAAATTTTTAGCTCATGACCCGAAAAAGCATACTTTAGACATAATTGATAATCAGAAAACATGTATCTGTCTTTTAAGCTTAAAATTAATTGCCAAACTATTTTAACTAGATTATTCATTGTAATCAACAATGTTGTTTAGCAAAATGTGTGAAAGTCTTAGGGCATTAGTGTACCCTATTGTGAATAACTTGATATTTACTTGGACTAGATTTGTGATTAAATTTTGTTCAAATTATTACATCTGTAAAGTATTTTAAATATCAATAATTTCTCATTTTCTAAGTCATATGCTTGGCAGAAATATTTTTCCACATTTATATTTATTAAATTCTGAATAAAAATTCTGTGATTTTTGAAATACTTTTCAGGAAGCATTGGCATGTCCAATAAAGATTTGTGATCTATTTAAAATTATGTCCCCACTCTAAATTTTTATTGTTGTCATTCACCATAAGTACTCTTATGCATTCTAGTGCTAAGACTTTGAAAAAAACTTTTTGCAATCATTACATTTATCCTACTTTTATCTTGCATGATTTCTTTTATGTTGACTAAAGTGTGAGCAGTCATTTAAGATTTTGCAATTTTTTCACATTTGTAACATTTTTCTTCAGCATGAATTTGTCATGTAGTGTTTGGTATAAACACCTGTTAAACATTCTGCCACATTCTTCACATTTTAAGCGTTTCTCTCCAGTATGATGAATTCTCTTATGTGTTTTAAGATTTGAACACTGATTAAAGGCTATACTACATTTTTCACATTTAAAGATTTTCTCTCTAGCATGAATTCTCTTATGTGTTTTAAGATTTGAACACCAGTTAAAGGTTTTGCCACATTCTTCACATTTGTAGGGTTTGTCTCTAGTATCAATTCTCTTATGTATTGTAAGAATTGAGCCCTGGTTAAAGGTTTTGCCACATTCTTCATGTTTATAGGGTTTCTCTCCAGTATTAATTCTCTTATGTGTTGTAAGATTTGGTTAAAGGCTTTATCACATTCTTCACACTGGTAGGTTTTCTCTCCAGTATGAATTATGTTATGTCTTATAAAACTTGAGCACTTGTTAAAGGCTTTGTCACATTCTTCACATTTGCAGGGTTTATCTCCATTATGAATTCTCTTATGTGTTGTAAGATTTGATCACTGGTTAAAGGCTTTGTCATATTCTTCAAATTTGTGGGTTTTCTCTCCAGTATGAATTATCTTTTGTCTTATAAAACATGAGCACTTGTTTAAGGCTTTGTCATATTTTTCATATTTTTAGGGTTTCTCTCCACTATGAATTCTCTTATGTGTTGTAAGATTTGAGCCGCGGTTAAAGGTTTTGCCACATTCTTCACTTTTGTAGAGTTTCTCTCCAGTATGAATTATCTTATGTCTTTTAAAACCTGAGCACTGATTGACGGCTTTGTCACATTCTTCACGTTTGTAGGGTTTCTCTCCAGTATGAATTCTCTTATGTGTTTTAAGACTTGAGCCCTGTTTAAACGTTTTGCCACATTCTTCACATTTGTAGGGTTTCTCTCCAGTATGAAT
>NW_003852772.1:5006-14990 GCF_000181295.1 Otolemur garnettii
TGTGTTGTAAGATTTGAGCACTGGTTAAAGGCTTTGCCACATTCTTCACATTTGTACGGTTTCTCTCCAGTATGAATTCTCTTATGTGTTGTAAGGGTTGAGCACTGGTTAAAGGCTTTGCCACATTCTTCACATTTGTAGGGTTCCTCTCCAGTATGAATTCTTTTATGTGCATTAAATACAGAGCACTGGTTGAAAATTTTACCACATTCTTCACACTTATAGTTTTTCTTTCCTGTGTTAAATTTCTTATGTTCAGAATAATCTGACCTGTCATTAAAGACTTTCTCACATTTGTTACATTTGAACATTTTCTTTCTAGTATGTCTGACCTTAGGCTCACTTAGATTTGTAGATTTACTAAAGTCTTCCATACATTTAGTATCTTGAATGATTGTCCTGTATGTAGTTGACAAATTGTGGGCTAGTCCATGATAAAATGTTTTCTTCCTCTTACACTCACCCATTCTGTCACACCTTTCCCATAGGTGTAAATGTTCAAGGCCACAGCTTCCATGTTTTGTCATTATCATTATTTGAAATAACTCCCTTTTTCCATTCTCTGGCAGAAAGTCCTTTGTGTAATGAGAAGACATTTCTAAAATAAATAAAAACAACAATATAATCTCGCTTTTGAAATTCATATGATTAAACTTCACAAAAATATATATATTAAATTATACCAAGCACAGTAGCAAGAATGCACAGTCAGTACAATACGAAAGAGCTTAACAACTTGATAGATCTATGAACTTGAAAATATGTTGACAAAAATGACTTTTGAGAACTCTTATAACTGTTGAATAGTTTATAGCACACCCAGTGTGCATTTTCCAAAAATTACATAGAAGTCAAAGGAAAGTATGTTAAAATTCTCACCACATACCTCCTTCCTCTCTAATTCATAATAATGGCTTTAGTAGTAAAATCTCATCTAGTGCATTCCTCTTTAAAAGAAAAAATTTAAGGAAACATATTTTCATACATATGGTCTTCTGTGGCTTTTCTAAACATTGGTTTCTGTCTTCCATGAAAAATATGTAACTCTCTGTTTTAATATGCAATTAAGAAAAAAAAACTTGGCTTGGTGCCTGTATCTCAAGTGGCCAGAGCTCCAGCCATATACAATAGAGCTGGCAGTTTCAAATCCAAGGCCCTCCAAACACTAATGACAACTACAACCAAACGATAGCCAGGTGTTGTGGAAGGCACCTGTAGTCCCACCTACTTGGGAGGCTGAGGCAAAAGTAATCACTTAAGCCCAAGATTTTGAGGTAGTGCTGAGATGTGACACCATAGCATTCTACCCAGGGTGACAGCTAGAGACTCTGTTTTAAAAAAAAGAAGAAAGAAAGACAAAAAAACTTGTAGTATTATAATAATACTGCATAAAACATTTTAATTGTCTCTGAAATTGAAAAGACAAATAAAATTATTAAAATAGAATAGATATTAAGTTGTACCATTTAAATATATGTTGTAAATCCAAAATACTTTAGGACATTTTTGTGATAAATATAAAGAATATTTACAGAGATACAGAGAAGGAATTGTGAAAATGTAGTATGTCTCTAAAAGTCAGTGGGACAAAATGTACATCAAGATAGAAAAAGAACAAGTTGTGACAACTGTAGAAAACAATCATGGGGAAAGAATAAGCTGTTACCTTTTTAAAAATTATATAAAATTGATGCAATAGATGCTCCAATCAAAAGTCATATATTCAATGAAGTGACTATCGAAAATCTAACTACATTGTGTACAAGAGTCTCAACTTCATAGCAAAATATACTAGAATTGTTGGAATAAAACAAAGGTGCAAAAAAAAGATGTTAAGAATATGAGAACAGGCTCAGGGGGCAGGTTTGAGCCCAGTCAAGGCCTTCTAAACAACAATGACAACCGCAACAGAAAATAGCCAGGTATATGGCAGGCGCCTGTTGTCACAGCTACTTGGGAGTCTGAAGCAAGAGAATTCCTCATGCCCAAGAGTTTGAGGTTGCTATGAGCTGTGGTGCCATGACACTCTACTGAGGGCAATATAGTGAGACTCTGTCTCAAAAATAAAAATGGATATGAGAACACAGGAGATCACAATTATGGTAGGCACATCACATTTTATGGTAAAAAATATTATGTTTTAAAAATATACTTTAAATACTGTCACAAGAGACAAAGGACATTAAATAATGAAATTGTATTGCACTTGGTAGTATAAATAATAAATGAATATATATATATTTTTCTCTTGAATTGAAGGTCACTAAGATGTAAAGACATTGAGAGAATTTCAGCAAGAAATTAAAAGTCATATAATAATAGGATGCTTCAACAGTCTACTTTCAGTAATAAATATATCCATTGTGATTATTAATAAAAAAAAGTTGAAAATACTATAAAGCAATTAGGCCTAACAGGGGTATAGAGACATAGAATATCAGAATATACAATCTTCTCAATACTTCATAAGACATATTCCTGGATATACCACCTGTTCTGTTCACAAATCAGACTTAAGCAATTTTAAAAATTGAAATTCTATACACTTTCATTTCTGACCAAAATGGAATAGAAGTATATATCAATTAGAAAGAATAGGCTCGGTGCCTGTGGCTCAAGTGGCTAAGGCGCCAGCCATGTACATCCAAGGTGGCAGGTTCGAATCCAGCCTGGGCCCGCCAAACAACAATGATGAATCCAACCAAAAAAAAAAAAAATAGCTGGGCATTGTGGCGGGCGCCTGTGGGCCCAGCTATTTGGGAGGCGGAGGCAGGAGACTCAATTGAGCCCAAGAGTTGGAGGTTGCTATGAGCTGTGATGCCATGGCACTCTACCCAGGGGGACAACTTGAGGCACTGTCTCAGAAAAATAATAATAATAATAAAAGACAAATAAAACATTAAAAAAAATTAAAAAAAAGAAAGAACAGAAAAATAACCACAAATATATGGAAATAAACAAACTCTTGTTTAAGCCTTAGAAAATTTAATGCCGAGAAGATGCCCATACTGCTCAAATTTACTTGCTGATTAAATGCAGTCTTTTTAAAACTCCCATTTTATTTTCGTAAAAATAAAAACTGCCACTCTCCAAATCTCTTGGATTCCTAAGGTACCACAGAGTTCCAAATAATGATTAGAAAGAGAAACAATGTTATAGACACCACACTCTCTGATTTCAAAACACTAAAAAGGTATCATAATCAAATTAGTTTTGTACTGACAAAAAGGCAGACAACTAAACCAATAAATCAGAGGAAACAAAGGTATAAATTCTTGCATGTATTTTATAACAGCTATTTACAAACCCACATTCATATGCTAATGTTCACAAAAACCAGAAGATGAAAGTGATCCAAATTGCCGTTACCAATAAATACAATTCGGAATATAGATATAATGGATTGTTTTTCAGCTATTCAGAAGCAGATAAACATATAATATATGCAATAGAGATATATACCTTGATGACATTATGCATATTTAAATGTCAGTCACAAATACACAGATGTAGCATATCTGATTATATTTATATATACTCATATGATATTTCTGATGTAGTTACACTCTTGGAAACATAAAAAATGATATTTTTCAGGGGTTAGCCAATGGCAAAATAGGTTTTTGCTTTATAATCCTGAATTTTGGTCTTGCAAGATGCATTCATTGTAGACATACATTGCATAACTTTGTAAATATATTTAACATGACTGATGTGAATAATTAAATGGTAAATTTTATATTATTTGTTTTACAATAATTAGAATAAAAATAATATCTTAGAGACACACTTATAGGGCCACACCTGTGGCTCAAAGGAGTAAGGCGCTGGCCCCATATGCCGAAGGTGACAGGTTCAAACCCAGTCCTGCCAAAAACTGCAAAGATAATAAAAATACACTTATACAATTTATCAAAATTTCCCTTCAAATTACAAAAGCATCTCTCTCACATAAATGTAATACATATTCATCAATAAATAGATGCTGAAATTACAATTTTCATGAATACTCACCTTGACAGAATCAAACAAATTTTGACTAAAAACCAATAAAACAAATGTTATGTTAGAAACAGACGCATTTTTTATTCATACAGGCAAGAAAACAGAGAATTTTGTATGAAATGAATAAATAACTGATGTATAGTGAAATTTGTAACCATGCTAAACGATATTTAAAGTTGAATACTTTCATATTCAATTGTGACATATCAAGAGCGGGCAAGGCTCGGTGCCTATAGTTTAGCAGTTATGTCACCAGCCACATATAATGGAGATGTTGGGTTTGAATCGTGCGTCCAAAGAGGAAAAGAAATGGAAAGCAAAAATGGATCATTCTTTTAGAGAGCTCTGGGATAATTGGAAGAAAACTAATATTCACATTACAGGAATCCCTGAAGGAAACAAAGTTGCTTCACAAAACACAGAGGCTCTTCTTCATTAAATTATGAAAGAAAACATACCAGATATGCCAAGAGATCCTGAAATTTGGATAGCAGACAGCTTCAGAACTTCAGAATGACTCAATCCAAATAAGACATCCGCTAGACACATCATAATTAACTTGACTAAAGTTAATATGAAATAGAAAATTCTAAAAGTAGTTAGACATAAGAAAATCATAACCTACAAGGGGAAGAATATTAGAATGACCCCAGATCTCCCTGCCAAAAATTTTCAGGCTAGAAGAGGGTGGTCATTGACTTTTAATCTCCTAAAACAAAATAACTTTCAACCCAGGATCCTGTATCCAGCTGAACTGAGTTTCATTTATGATGGAGAAATTAAATCCTTTAATGACATTCACATGTTGAAGAAATTTGCCATAACTAAACCAGCTCTCCAGGAAATTTTCAGACCTCTCCTCCATAATGACCAGTGCAATCCTCCATCACAAAAGTAAACCCACTCCAAAACTTTTGATCAAATTCCAACATCCACAATGGCAAAAGGATTAAAAATATCTACTGGACTTTTGAGCAACCCGATGCCCAAAATTCTACCAGGTTTATCAATAATTTCTATCAATGTGAATGGCTTAAATTGTCCTCTAAAGAGGCACAGATTGGCTGATTGGATACAGAAACTCAGTCCAACAGCTGCTGTATACAAGAATCTCATCTTACCATAAAAGATAACTATAGACTCAGGGTAAAGGGATGATCATCTATATTCCAGGCAAATGGAAAACAGAAAATAACAGGCATTGCAAATTTATTTGCAGATACAATAGGTTTTAAACCAACGAACGTAAGCAAAGACAAGGATGGCCATCTTATATTTGTTAAAGGTAATGCACAATATGATGAGATCTCAATCATCAATATTTATGTACCCAACCAGAATGCACCTCAATTTATAAAAGATACTCTAACAGGCATGAGCAACTTGATTTCTCCCAGCTGCATCATAGTTGGAGGTTTTAACACTCCTTTAGCAGTGTTGGATAGATCATCCAGTAAGAAGCTTAGCAGAAAATTTTAGGCTTAAATTTAACTACTCAACTTTTGTATTTAACAGACATCTACAGAACATTTCACCATAACAAAACTGAATACACCTTTTTCTCATCAGTCCCCGGAATATATTCCAGAAATGATCACATCTTAGGTCACAAAAAATCTTAGCAAATTTAAAATAATAGAAATTATTCCATGTATCTTCTCGGACCATCATGTAATAAATGTTGAACTCAGTAACAACAAAAATCTGCAGACCCATACAAAAACATGAAAGCTAAATAACCTTATGCTGAATTATAGATGGGTCAATGATGAGATCAAGAAGGAAATTACCAAATTTTGAGAACAAAATAACAATGAAGACATGAATTATCAGAACCTCTGGTATAAGGCAGTCCTAAGAGGGAAATTTATAGCATTGCAAGCCTTCCTCAAGAGAACGAAAGGAGAGGAAGTTAACAACCTAATGAGGCATCTCAGGCAGCTGGAAAAGGAAGAACATTCCAATCCCAAATCCAGTAGAAGAAAAGAAATAACCAAAATTAGAGCAGAATTAAATAAAATGGAAAACATACAAATTATACAACAGATCAGTAAATCTAAAAGTTGGTTTTTGAAAAAGTCAATAAAATACATAAACTTTTAGGCAAACTAACAAAAAAAGTAAAATCTCTAATCTCATCAATCAGAAACTATAAATATGAAATAAAAACAAACTCTTTGTAAATTCAAAACATCCTTAATGAATATTACAAGAAATTTTATTCCCAGAAATATGACAATCTAAAGGAAATCGACCAATGCTTGGATGCATGCCAACTCCCAAGACTTAGCCAAAATGATGTGAAAATGTTGAACAGGTCTATATCAAGTTCTGAAATAGCATCAACTATACAAAATCTGCCTAAAAAGAAAAGCCTAGGACCAGATGGCTTCACATCAGAGATCTATCAAACCTATAAAGAGGAACTAATACCAATATTACTCAACCTTTTCCAAAATATAGAAAAAGACGGAATACTACCCAAACATCACCTTGATACCCAAACCAGGAAAAGACCCCCCGGTTGCCCCAGTGGGGCAGATCGAAGACTGATCTGGCAGCTACCATTCCCCTTCCCCCGAGTTGCCCTGGTGGGAAAGGACTAGGACTGATCCGGCTGCTGTCATTCCTCTGCCCCTGGTGGCCCTGGTGGGGCTGAACTATGACTGATCCAGCCACTGACAATCTCTTGCCCCCCCCCCCGGCCGAACGAGTATTGATCTCTCCGCCACCATTCCCTTGTTCTGCCCACCCACCCCCGTTGCCCAGAGGGGCTGAAATAAGACCGATTTGGCTGTTCTTGTGCTCTGCGCAGCCGCTGTCATTAACCTGCCTCCTGGTAACCACGGCAGGGCCGAACTAGGACAGACTCTGCTGTACGAGGACCCAGCACGACCGCTGCAGTTCCCTGCCCCCCCCCATCACGCCGGTGGAGCTGAACTAGGACTTATCTGGACGCTGCCAGTCTCCTGCCCCCTGGGCGCCCAGCAGGCCCAATGAGGTCTGAGCCAGTTACACACGCTCCCATGCAGCTGCTGCTGTTCTGCTGCGCCCTGCTTGCCCCAGCACAGGAGAACTGGGAGAAGACGACAGACATGCCCTGCCTTTCTGGGCAACAAGAATAAGCCACTGAATGAATGGTTCTGATAAAGTCTCCACATAGGGTAAACTCAGAATGGGACAGAATCAGTGGAAAAACTCTGGCAACTCAAATAACCAGAGTAGATCAACTCCCCCAAGGAAAAATGGGGCAGATGCAATTGAAGACTCCATCCAGAAACAGATGGCTGAGATGTCAGAAATCAAGTTCAGAATTTGGATAGCAAATAAGGTTAACAGAATGGAAGAAAGAAGGGACTTAGATTTTCAAGAAATTATTCAAAGAATATCTCAAGAAATTATTAAAAAGATGTCTGAAGAATTCAATGATTTCAAAGATAAAATGACCAAAGCTTTTGAAACAATGAGGGAAGAGGTTGCAGCCCTCAAGGATCTAAAGGATACAGTAGAATTTGTCCATAAAAGAGTGGAAGAAGCAGAAGAAAGGATCTCTGACATTGAAGACAAAGCTTTTGAACAAGCCCAAGAACGCAAAGATCAAAAGAAATGGAGAGCAAAAATGGATCTCAGAGATCCTCAGATAATTTCTCCCAGAGAACTCTCAGATAATTCAAAGAAAACTAATATTCATCTTATAAGAATCCCTGAAGGTGATGAAGTTGCTTCACAAAACACAGAGGCTCTTCATGAAATTATGAAAGAGAACTTTCCAGACATGCCAAGAAATTCTGAAATTCAGATAGGATATACTTTCATAACCCCAGCATGACTCAACCCAAACAAGACATCCCCAAGGCACATCTTAATTAACTTGACTAAAGTCAATATGAAAGAGAAAATTCTGAAAGAAGTTAGAAACAAGAAAACCATAACTTACAAGGGGAAGAGTATTAGAATGACTGCAGATCTCTCTGCTGAAACCTTTCAGGCTGGAAGAGGATGGTCATCGACTTTTATTCTCCTACAATAAAATAACTTTCAACCCAGGATCCTGTATCCAGCTAAACTGAGCTTCATCTATGATGGAGAAATTAAATACTTTAACGACATTCACATGTTGAAGAAATTTGCCATAATTAAACCACCTCTGCAGGAAATTCTCAAACCTATATCCCTCCATAATGACCATTGCAATCCTCCACAATAAAAGTAAACTTACTCAGAAACTTTTGATCAAATTCCAACTTCCACAGTGGCAAAAGGATTAAAAATGTCTACTGGACTTTCAAGTAACATGATACCTAAAATTTTACCAGGTTTATCAATAATTTCAATCAATGTGAATGGCTTAACTTGTCCTATAAAGAGGCACAGATTGGGTGATTGGATACAGAAACTCAGACTGGACATCTGCCGTATTCAAGAGTTGCATGTTACTTTAAAGGATAAATATAGACTCAGGGTGAAAGATTGGTCATCTATATTCCAGACAAATGGAAATGAGAAGAAAGCAGGTGTTGCAATTTTAATCGCAGATACAACAAAAGTAAGCAAGGACAAGAAGGCTACTTTATATTGGTTAAAGGTAACACCCAATATGATGAGATTTCAATTATCAATATCTATGCAGCCAACCAGAATGCACCTCAATTTAAAAGAGATACTCTAACCTGCATGAGCAACTTGATGTCTCCCTGCTCCATCACTGTTGGAGATTTTAACACTCCTTTAGCAGTGTTGGATAGATCCTCCAATAAGAAGCTTAGCAAAGAAATTTTAGATTTAAATTTAACGATTCAACTTTTGGATCTAATGGACATCCACAGAACATTTCATCCTAACAAAACTGAATACACATTTTTTCTCATCAGTCCATGGAACATAGTCCAAAATTGATCACATCTTAGGTCATAAGTCTAACCTCAGTAAATTTCAAAGAAAAGAAATTATTCCATGCATCTTCTCAGACCATCATGGAATAAAAGTTGAATTCAGTAGTAACAGAATCTTCAGCCTAATACAAAAACATGGAAGCTAAATAACCTTATGCTGAATGACAGACGGGTAAGAGACAAGATCAAGAAAGAAATTACCAAATTTTTAGAACAAAACAACAATGAAGATATGAATTATCAGAACCTCTGAGATACTGCAAAGGCAGTTCTAAGAAGGAAAATTATAGCACTGCAAGTCTTCCTCAAAAAAAAAAAAATGGAAAGAAAGGAAGTTAACAACTTAACAGGACATCTCAAGCAACTGGAATAGGAAGAACATTCCAATCCCAAATCCAGCAGAAGAAAAGAAATAACCAAAATTAGAGCAGAATTAAATGAAGTGTAAAACAAAGGGATTATACAACAGATCAATAAATCAAAAAAGTGGGTTTTTTGAGGAGGTCAATAAAATAGATAAACCTTTGGCCAATCTAAGCTAGAACAAAAGAGTGAAATCTCTAATCTCATCAATCAGAAATGCTAAAGATGAAATAACAACACACCCCTTAGCAATTAAAAAAATCCTTAATGAATATTACAAGAAATTTTATTCACAGAAATATGAAAATCTGAAGGAAATTGACAAATACTTCGAAACACACCACCTCCAAAGTCTTAGCAAGAATGAAGTGGAAATGTTGGACAGACGTATATCAAGTTCGGAAATAGCATCAACTATACAAAATCTGCCTAAAAAGAAAAGCCCAGGACCAGATGGCTTCACATCAGAATTCTATCAAACCTTCAAAGAGGAACTAGTACTTATATTACTTAACCTATTCCAAAACATAGAAAAAGACAGAATACTACCCAAAACATTCTATGAAGCAAATATCACCTTGAGACCCAAACCAGGAAAAGACTCAAGAAGAAAAGAAAATTATAGACCAATATCACTAATGAATATTGATGTGAAAATATTCAACAAGATCCTAACCAACAGAATCCAGCAACACATCAAAAAAATTTTACACCACGACCAAGT
>NW_003852772.1:15865-16972 GCF_000181295.1 Otolemur garnettii
TGATCTTTGACAAGCCAATTAAAAACATTGAGTGGGGAAAAGATTCCCTATTTAACAAATGGTGCTGGGTGAACTGGCTGGCAACCTGTAGAAGACTCAAACTGGACCCACACCTTTCACCACTAACTAAGATAGACTCTCACTGGATTAAAGATTTAAACTTAAGACATGAAACCATAATAATACTAGAAGAAAGTGTAGGGAAAACATTTGAAGAAATCGGCCTGGGCGAATATTTTATGAGGAGGACCCTTCAGGCAATTGAAGGAATATCAAAAATACACTTCTGGGACCTGATCAAACTAAAGAGCTTCTGCACATCCAAGAACACAGTAAGTAAAGCAAGCAGACAGCCTTCAGAATGGGAGAAGACATTTGATGGTTATGTCTCTGACAAAGGTTTAATAACCAGAATCCATAGAGAACTCAAATGTATTAGCCAGAAAAAAACAAGAGATCCCATCTCAGCCTGGGCAAGGGACCTGAAAAGAAATTTCTCTAAAGAAGATAGGCACATGGCATACAGATATATGAAAAAATCCTCACCATCCTTAATCATCAGAGAAATGCAAATCAAAACTACTTTGAGGTATTACCTAACCCAAGTAAGATTAGCCCATATCACAAAATCCCAAAACCAGAGATGCTGGCATGGATGTGGGGAATAGGGAACCCTCCTACACTGCTGGTGGGAATGCAAACTAAAACGTTCCTTTTGGAAAGACATCTGGAGAACACTTAGAGAACTAAAAATAGACTTGCCATTTGATCCTGCAATTCCTTTATTTGGTATATATCCTGAAGACCCAAAATCACATTACAACAATGATATTTGTATCAGAATATTTATTGCAGCCCAATTCATAATAGCCAGATCATGGAAGAAGCCCAAGTGCCCATTGAGCCATGAATGGATCAACAAACTGTGGGATACGTACACCATGAAATACTATGCAGCCATAAAGAAAGATGGGGGGCTCGGCGCCTATAGCTCGACCGGCTAAGGCGCCAGCCACGTACACCGAAGGTGGTGGGTTCAAATCCCCAGCCCGGACCCGCCAAACAACAATGACGGCTGCAACCAAAAAATAGCCGGGCGTTGTGGCG
>NW_003852772.1:17430-25684 GCF_000181295.1 Otolemur garnettii
TTTTATGAAAATATTTCAAATTGTATATGAAAAACCACACTGTACCCCATGATTGCATCAATGAACATAACTATCATTTAATAAAAAAAGAGAAAAGAAATAGAAAATGTTGTTTTAAAAGAAAACACACAAGTAGAGAACAGGTACATGAAGAAATTCTTAACATTACCAATAATCAGGCAAAAGTAAACCAAAACCATGATGAAATATTCATTCATATCTACTATGATGGCTAATATCAAAAAGAAAAGAGATAATAGGTATTGGCAGGAGCATGGAGAATAGCAGACCCTGTAAAATATTGCTGGTCATAAATTGATAGACATCATGCAGATATGCTTAAAAAGTTAAAAATATTTAACTACCATATAGCCCAGCTCTGACTTATGGATATTTAATGAAATGAAATAAAAATGAGTATATGAAAAAAATCTGTACCCCATGTGTATTCCAGCATTATGCACAATTGCCAAGTTAATGGAAACTACTGAAATGGCTGTTCATGGTGAACAAATAAAAAAGTATGAGTACACACTCACCATAGACTATTGTTTAGCCATAAAAATGATGAATATCCTGCAATTTCAACAACAGAGATGGATCTGGTGGGCATTATGCTAAGTAACATATGGCTGGCACCGAAAGAGAAATAATGCTATAGGTAACATTAAAAAGTTGAACTCATAGAAACAAAGACTACAACACCAGTTGCCAGGGTCAGGAGGCAGAAAATGTGTGGTAATGACAATCAAGGGTAGGAACTTTTACTTGTAAGATGAATAAGTCATGGAAAACAGATGTAGAGCACCATGTCTACAGTTAATATAATAAGGTATATAATAATATAGCAATATTTTGTAGGCTTAAAGTTTGCTAATATAGTAGATCTTAAGTTTTCTCACTATGAATAAAAGTTAATATGTAAGATGATGGATGCATTTACTACTTTGAGTGTATTATTTCTCAATGTACATACATATCAAATTATTATTTACATTATACACATACACACATTTATATATCAAACATACAAATGACACATTTCTGATAATTTACTGTACAGGAGAAAATTATGAAATAAAAGTTATCAAAATATGAGGTATCAATTGGGAGTATAAAATATAGGTGACAATTCTAAGCTTCTCGATGACATGGTATACTTAGGAATTATCTGAAGAGAAGAGATAACAAACTATATTATAGTTGAGAAATTTGGGCATAGAGGATCAAAATTTCTAAGGTTATTTTGTAATAGAGAAAAGAATACTTAGCAATAAAATAGTTTTAGATGTTTTTTGACACAGAGTTTCATTCTGTCACTCCAGGTAGAGTACCACAGCATTAACATAGCTTGCAGAAAGCTTAAATTCTTGGGCTGAAGTGATTCAGCTGCCTCAACCTCCCAAATATTTCAAACTATTTCAAACTATACCTCCCAAGTATATTCAAACTCCAAATTTTATTGTATTTTTAAAACTTACGTGATTTTATGAAATTAGTGAGTCTAAAGTTTTGTAAAATCATCTCTGAATCCTCCTTAGAACTAAAAATCATAAAGAAGAAAATAAAAAACTCAAATTTATGAAACAACTTTCTTCCATTCCTTTCATACATGTCAGACATGAAGAAAAAAAAGACTTTAGAAGTGAAGCTGGGCATGGTGGCTGAGTCTGTAATCCCAGAAATGTGTAGGTCTAGGCAGGAGGATCAGTTGAGACGAGGATTTTGAAATTATCCTCAGCAATATAATGAGAACTCATCCCCCAAATGATAATAATAATGGCAATTACTATTATTATTAGCTGGGAGTTGTCATGCATGCCTGTAGTTGTAGCTTTTAAGGAGGCTAAAGTGAGAGGATCACTTGAACACAGGAGTTTGAGATTGCAGGGAGCTATGATCTGCCTTTAGACTCCAGTTGGGGGAACAGAGCAAGACCATGTCTCAAAAAAAAAAAAAAAAAAAAAAAAAAATATATATATATATGGTTTAAGAGACAGTTCTTCCACAATATGTGCAGGTATTCCCACATCCTCCTAACTGATGAAAATGCTGTCAGATCCCTTGTTATGTTTTTACAAAAGTCTAAAAAAAAAGACAACAAATATATAAATAAAAGTAAAAAATAATTTCTAAAAAAAAAAACCCCAAAACCTCCCAGATCATGCCAAGTCTTATGGACAGTAGAAATAGAAATACTTCAAAATCATTCTACTTAGTCAGGATACCCTTGATAGCAAAATTAGAAAAAAACATATCATTATAATAAAGGGGAAATTACAGACAAAAAATTTGTTTGCTATTTGTATTTTGTCTTGCGTATTCTATAACAAACAAGTACTAAATGATTATGTATTAAAAAAGTGACTAATTCTCATGCAAATTGTATTTAATTTTGACCAAAGTATATTACTTAAACATTAATTTTTAATTCAACATTTTAGTGTGTTGTTTATCATATTGCATCCTCATTTATAAGTGAAATATGTTTGTAATTTCCTTTTTATAATAATATATTTTCTCCAATTTTAATATCAGATGTATGACATACTTCTATCTGACAATATGAATGTTACTTTCTTGGCATCATTACTATTATTATTGCTTAATATTTCATTGCAGCAATCGTCTGGTTTCTTTTCTGAGTGTATTTATCTTCTTTTGTTCTTTATGAGGTTTTTGTTCTCAGTCCTTATGCTAAAATTTACTATTGTCATTAAATTTAGCCTTTTAATTCTGTGAAGACAAAAGTGGAAACCTAATATACACATGTATATGTAAGAAAAATAAATTAAAAAAAATGTTTTCAGATCATTTAGTACCTTGTAACCCAGGAAAATATGTTTGATTCCCAACTAAGTTCTAAGGAAAATCACTGCAGGGGGTAGTAGAGTTCTTAGAGAATGTAAGAGCACAGGACAGACGATGCTCCTCTGTGAGAGAAAAGACATACTCAGCCCTCTCTATATAATTCTAATGAATAAGAGCTTCCCAAACTATT
This sequence comes from Otolemur garnettii, assembly GCF_000181295.1. NCBI lineage: Eukaryota > Metazoa > Chordata > Mammalia > Primates > Galagidae > Otolemur > Otolemur garnettii. The sequence continues at coordinate 20,432 of NW_003852772.1, forward strand.
TTTTAAAGACTGGCTTTCTTCTCCACCTTTGCCCCTCTCAGCTGAGCTATCTGCCTCATTCCCTCTCACCTACCTGGGTGTTTAGCTGTTACCTCTTCTCTCTTCATATTCCAGGGCTCTTTGCTTTGCTCCAGACATGTGATCAGGTCTGGCTTAGAAGCAGCAAGTCCTGTTTTATTAGAAATTATTTGTATGAATGGTGCTGTAGATTATCCAATTACCAATCTAGTACTGTACTGAATAAAGAAGAGAGAAGATTATAGAAAGTTCTACAAAATTGTTCCCCCAAATATTCTTTACTGACAGACTCTTTAGAATAATAACAAAATAGTTCAAATTGATAGCTCCTAGGCTCCTCTTTCCACTGCCACTGAATCAATAATAAATGGTGGAAACTGCATTCTAAGCTACAGACCATTTCTAGACTTTCTGGAGTTACCACTAGAGTGAACGATACAGAATCAGCTCTAGAAAGGGGAAGGTTTATTTCAAGACAAGAATCTAAATCTTTTTTTTTGGTTTGGTTTTTTTTTTTTGCTTTACATCAACAAACCTCCAAATTTCTTCAAAAGTATGGATATAAAACTTTTTCATGTGAAGCAGAATTTCTCAAGAATCAATCTACAGAACAAGAAAGTGATGACCCTCATTTGGAATAGAAATTGTGTATTGAAGTTACCCTCACCGAGGGAGACCAGGTTTCTGTAGTTCTCTATCATCACATTCCTATACAAATTCCGCTGTGCAGGGTCCAGCAATGTCCATTCTTCTGGAGAGAATTCTATAGCCACATCCTGGAATGTCAACAGCTTCTGAAAAAGACACAGATTTACCAACTGGTCATAAGAAGAGTTCTTAATTTCAAAGGGAATATGAATGTTATGAGAACTGTTTCTGACATGTCAGTGACTGGGATTATCCATAATATTAAAAAAAAGTGATATTTATTCAAAAAAAAATCTTATCACTTGAGCCCAAGAGTTTGAGGTTGTTGTGAGCTGTAACACCAGGGCACTTTGAGGGTGACAAAAAAAAAAAAGAAAGAAAGAAAGAAAGAAAAGTGAAAAATTAATGTTTATAAAGTCTTGAAAGTTTTCTAATTTTGAGCAATAAGGATGACACGAGATTCATTAAAATAACATATACATAATATCTTTTTGGATGATAACAAAATTAAGAGCATTCAGACATATATATTTTGAATACTGTACTTATAGCATATAAAACAAGATGTATTTCTTATATAGATAAAAATGATGTGTTAAAAGTATCTCCCCAAATTTAATGTGTACAATTAAGAATTGGAGATCTTTTTAAAATGCAGGTTCTGACTCAGCAGATCTCGGGTGAGGATAAGTTTTCTGCATTTCAAAAAACTTCACCAGTAAAGTCAAACCTTCTGGCCCAAAGAGAATCTGATGTCAAGGATCCAGGAAGTGGTGGGCTTTGGTTTTATCTGACCAGGGAATAAAAATGATAGAATCCATTTTCCAAAGCAATCTGCAAGCAAAGAAGCAATAAGAAGTGAAGCTTCAAGGATTCTGGGAAGATGGCTGATTGGTAGCAACCCTGGTCAGAGGCTCCTGAGCAAAGGAAGAAAAACTGGTTGGATTCAGAATTTATGAAGCCAAAGACAGGGAGCTGAGCCCAGAAAGAAGTTTGGCAAACTGTAAATGCAAGGAAGAGCATCTAAGAACACAAAATACAGGTACAAAGCGGGCCCCAGAACTGCTGGCAAGAGCTACCGGCCTCCCACGGGTGGTGGGTGGCCACAGAGGAGTCCCCTGTGCCAGGAAGGCACAGAAGTACTTGCTAGAGCCTTGCGCACCCCGTGGGCAGCAGCAGAGGAGTCCCCCACTCTGGGAGGGCCCAGAACTGCTTGTTAGAGCTGTGCACTCCACGGGTGGCAGAGGAGCTTCCCACTCCAGGGCTCTGTGCAGGTCCAAAACTGCTTGCTAGAGCCGCACACCTCCCGTGGGTGGCCACAAAGGAGTATCCTGCTCCTAGCAGGCACAGAACTACTTGCTAGAGCCTTGTGCACTCCTGGAGGCAGTGGCAGAGGAGTCCCCTATGCTGGGAGGGCCCAGAACTGCTTCCTAGAGCTGCGTGCCCCATGGGCAGCAGAGGAGTTCCCTGCTCCAGAGCTCTGGGTGGGCACAGAACTGTTTGATAGAGCCACATGTCTCCTGCAGGCAGCAGGTGGTCACAGAGGAGTCCCCTGCTCTGGGCAGGCACAGAACTACTTGCTAGAGCCTTGCACACCTTGTGGTGCAGAGGAGTACCCCACTCTGGGAGGGCCCAGAACTGCTTGCTAGAGCTGCGCACCCCACAGACGGCACAGGGGATCCCCGCTCCAGGGCTTTGGGTGGGCCTTGAACTCCTTGCTAGGGCCGAACACCTACTGCGTGCAACGGGTGGTCCCAGAGGATTCCCCTGCTCCAAGCAGCCACAGAACTACTTGCTAGAGCCTTGCGAGCCCCATGGGCTGTGACGGAGGAATCTCCAACATTGGGAGGGCCCAGAACTGCTTGCTAGAGCCATGCATCCCACGGGCGGCAGAGGAGACCCCTGCTCCAGGGCTCTGGGCAGGTCCAGAACTGCTTGCTAGAGCTGCACGCCTCCTGGAGGCAGTGGGTGGCCACAGAGGAGTCCCCTGCTCCTGGCAGGTACAGAAATACTTGCTATAACCCTGTGCACACCCAAGGGTGGGGGCAGAGTGGTCCCCCACTCTGGGAGGGCCCAGAAATGCTTGCTAGAGCTGCACACCTCGTGCAGGTGGTAGGTGGTCACAGAGGAGTCGCCTGATCTGGCAGGCACAGAACTACTTGCTAGAGCCTCATATGCCCTGCGGGCCATGATGGAGCAGGCCCCAACTTTGGGTGGGCCCAGAACTGCTTGCTAGAGCCACGCACCCCACAGGCAGCAGAGGAAATCCCCACTCTAGGGCTCAGGGTGAGCCCAGAACTGCTTGCTAGAGCTGCATGCCTCCGGCAGACAGCGGGTGGCCACAGAGGAGTCCCCTGCTTCAGGAAGGCACAGAACTACTTGCTAGAGCCACACATGCCCCACGGGCAGTGGCAGAGGAGTCCCCCAATTGGGGCAGGCCCAGAACTGCTTGTTAGAGTTGCACGCCTTACAGGCGGCAGAGGAGATCCCTGCCCCAGGCTCCTGCTCTGAGCAGGTCCAGAACTACTTGCTAGTGCTGTGGGAATCCTGCAGGCAGTGGTGGAGGAGTCCTCCATTCCAGGCAGACCCAAAACAGCTTCCTAGAGACACTCACACCCCACGGGGGCCAGCGGAGGAGTTCCCCACTCCAGGCACCCAAGCTGGGTGGGCCCAGAACTGCTTGCTAGAGCCACACGCACCTTGCAGGTGGCAGTGGAGGGGTTCCCTGCTCTGGGCACCCGTGCTGGAAGTGCACAGATTGGCTTGCTAGTGCCGCACACGTCCAACAGGCAATGTGAAGGAGTCCTCTGCTCTCCACCCAGCTACTCTTGTGGGGCTGAACTAGGACTGATCAGGTCGCTCGCATACCCTGCACTACTGCTGCCATTCCCCTACCCCCTGGCTGTTACAGGGTCCTGAACTAGGACTGATCTACCCACTACAGTTCCCCTGTTCCACCGGTTGCGCTAGAGGGGCCAAACTAGGACTGATCTGGCTGCTGCCAGTCTCCTGCCCCCTGGTCTCTCTGGCAGGCTGAAAGAGGTCTAATCCAGCCACGCACACTCCCAGGCAGCAGCTGCCATTTCACTGCACCCCATTTTCCCCAGCATCTCAGAACTGGAAGAAGACAAAAGACATGCTCTGCCTGTCTCTCTGGGCAACAAGAAGAAGCCACCAAATGAACGGTTCTGATAAGGCCTCCAGACAAGGTAAACTAAGCATGGGGTGGAATCAGTGGAAAAACTTTGGCAACTTGAATAAGCAGAGTAGATCAACTTCCCCAAGTAAAAATCGGGCAGACGAAATTGAAGATCCTATCCACAAGCAAATGGCTGAGATGTCAGACATCGAGTTCAGAATGTGGATAGCAAATAAGATTAACAGAATGGAAGAAAGGACGGAAGTAGAAGTTCAAGAAATTATTCAAAAGATTTCTCAAGAAACTATTCTACAGATCTCTCAAGAAATGATTCAAAATATGCCTCAAGAACTCAACGATTTCAAAGATAAAATGATCAAAGATTTTGAAACACTGAGACAAGAGATTGCAGCCCTCAAGCATCTAAAAGATACAGTGGAATCCCTCTGTAACAGAGTGGAACAGGCAGAAGAAAGGATCTCTGATACTGAAGACAAAGCTTTTGAAGAGGCCCAGGAGCACAAAGATCAAAAGAAATGGAGAGCAAAAACGGATCTCACTCTCAGAGAACTCTCGGATAATTCGAGAAAACTAATATTCGCCTTGTAGGAATCCTTGAAGGTGATGAAGTTGCTTCACAAAACACAGAGACTCTTCTTCATGAAATTATGAAAGATAACTTTTCAGACATGCCAAGAGATTCTGAAATTCAGATAGCAGACAGTTTCAGAACCCCAGCGCGACTCACCCCGAACAAGACATCCCCCAGACACATCATAATTAACTTCAACAAATTTAAGATGAAATAGAAAATTCTGAAAGCAGTCTGATGTAAAAAAACCATAACCTACAAGGGGAAGAGTATGAGGATGACTGTAGATTTCTCAGCTGAAAGCTTTCGGGCTAGAAGCGGATGGTCATCAACTTTTGATCTCCTAAAACAAAATAACTTTCAACCAGGATCCTGTATCCAGCTAAACTGAGTTTCATTTATGATGGAGAAATTAAGTACTTTAGCGACATTCACATGTTCGAGAAATTTGTCATAACTAAACCAGCTCTCCAGGAAATTCTCAAACCTCTCCTACATAATGACCAGTGCAATCCTCTCCACTCAGAAACTTTTGATCAAATTCCAACTTCCACAATGGCAAAAGGATTAAAAATATCTACTGGACTTTTGATCAACTCAATGCTCAAAATTCTACAAGGCTTATCAATAATTTTAACCAATGTGAATGGCTTAAATTGTCCTCTAAAGAGACACAGATTGACTGATTGGATACAGAAACTCAGACCAGACATCTATTGTATACAAGAATCTCACCTTACCTTAAAAGACAAATATAGACTGATCAAAACAGCATGGTACTGGCACAAAAATAGAGAGGTAGATGTATGGAACAGAATAGAGAGCCAACAGATGAAACCAACTACTTACCGGTACC
>NW_003852772.1:30283-38219 GCF_000181295.1 Otolemur garnettii
CAATTCCTTTATTAGGTATATTCCCAGATGACCAAAAATCACATTAGAACAAAGATATTTGTATCAGAATGTTTATTGCAGCCCAATTCATAATTGACAAGTCATGGAAGAAGCCTAAGTGCTCATTGATCCACGAATGGATCCACAAACTGTGGTATATGTACACCATGGAATACTATGCAGCCATAAAAAAAGTTGAAGATTTTACGGCCTTCATGTTCACATGGACGGAGCTGGAAAATATTCTTCTTAACAAAATATCACAAGAATGGAATAAAAAGTATCCAATGTACACACTCCTATTACGAAATTAATTTTAACCTTTTATATGAAAGCTATAACCTAATAACAGCCTAAGTATATGGGGAGGCAGGAGGGAGAGAGGAGGGGGATTGGGTGGAGAGAGGGGGATTGGAGGATCACTTCTGAGGTTTGTCTTACTGGGTACAAGTGAATCTTTCCAAGAGTAGAATGTGAACATTTTAAAACAATAACTAAGAAAAGGACATGAAGGCTATGTTAACCAGTTTGATGGAAGTGTTTTGGATTGCATGTGAAAACACCACACTGTATCCCAGAAGTACATAAATGTACATAGTTATCATTCAATAAAAAAAAAAAGAAGTGAAGCTTCTAGATTAAATGAGATAGTTTGAGAACATCAGTCAGCAAATCTCCCCCAAGACATTAATGATAAAGAGAAAAATAATTAACTTTATAGTGATCAGAGAGCAACTTAACCAAGTGAATGAAATTAACATCTACTGTCATAGGCCAATTTCTATTACATACCACTAAACACAGGACAATACAACATCACTGCTGTGATAGTAGTAATGAAACACAGTAATAATTAAAAAATACTCATTTTGGCACAGCGCCTGTAGCTCAGAGCCTAGGGCACCAGCAACATACACCAGAGCTCATGGATTTCAATCCACCTGGGGTCTGCCAAACAACAATGACAATGACAAGCAAAAAAAAATAGACAGACTTTGTGATGGGCCCCTGTAGTCCCACATACTTGGGAGGCTGAAGCAAGAGAATTGCTTAAGCCAAAGAGTTTGAGCTTGCTGTGAGCAGTGATGTTACAGCACTCTACTGAGGGTGACAGCTTTAGACTGTCTCAAGAAAAAAATACTAGTTTTATGCAAAGTTCATGCTATAGATAGTTCCCATTTTCTATAATCTCTAATAGTTGATTTAAATGGTTTGTCTTTAGACAAACCTAAAGAAAAAGTCTATTCTTATTTTTCTTCTTTCCAGAACTCTCTGAGTTACCTTGGGTAATTAATGCCATTCACTCTCTGCAGTTTCTTAGTCCTGTTCTGCATAGATTCTAATGGAGCATCCAGATGGAACCTAAACAAAACATAGTCCCCTTATTCACACATTTCCCAGGATCAAGCCCAATCACCAGTAGGAGTCCTTGACATCCACACTTTTCACTATTCTATGTTGTCCTGTGAACAAGGATTCACATATATTTTGCCCTGTAAACAAAGATGATCAAATATTGAACATCTTCAATATTACACATCGTATATTTGCTAGAAAACTTGCCCATGGCATGTATGGGATTGGGACATGGAGAATGCTGTGGTACATGGAGAAGGATTTTACAGGTCTCCTTGGTTATTATATAAAAAGCAAAAAAGGAGTGAAAACAAACTCATTAGTAAAAATATCAAAACTAAAGGAGGAAGGATTTGCAAATTCCAACCCTGTAAGTTCCACATAGCATTCCAGGAGGAATAGCAAACACTACCCCTTACCTTTGATATGTTTATCTGGGAACCAGCCATGTCTTCTCCTTTTCCTTGTCTGGGATTTTTTTCAGGTGAGATTGTCTAGACAAATTAGAATTATATTTAGAGAATAACCCTGAAAGGAGTCAGCATAATATTTTTAATCGCTTTTGCAACATTCACAAGCATGAGGGCCTTCATGACAGAAAAAACTACACTTCTTTCTCCTTTTTATTAGAAAGTATCAGGGATGTGAACTCCTCATGGAAACCAAAATGTGAGTTTCTTCTTTCCTACCCTCAGGTGCCCTCCCTGCCCACACATACCAGCACTTTCTCCTACAGCAATGGGCATATGGAGCACACTGATCAGCTCCCATCACCCTAAAGCAGAGCAGATCCTGCTCTCTCCCTCTGGAATGAAGGCTGAATTCAACTCTCACTAATGTACCTCAAATCACTTGTGCTTGACCTTGGCCCCACCTAGTAACACGTGGGCACTTAATTAAAGCCACAAGGATCCTTCCACTAGCTTAATAGAGAGGAACTGTGGAGAGGGCACAGGTGATGGTATTTTTACAAAGTGCCCAAGTGATTCTAATTGGAAGCATGGGCTGAGAGCCACTTACCTAAAAATGATCTCAGATGTTTCAATGAGCATAGAAATCTTGTAGTATTCTGGGTTCTGCTCATGAAATGTGATCTGCAGGTGTGGGAGAAGTTCACAAATTGGCCTCTTTAACAATTCCCCTGTCAATGCTGATGTAGCCCCCAGACTCATTATCAGCAGCACTCAGCTGGAGACAGCAGACATAGCACACAGAATCCCTTCTGCCAACATTTATCACAACAACATATTTATGTTCCATACAGAAGACCATTAATCACCATTCTGTAATGTGAAATTCTCTGCTGGCACTTTAAGGTTTACTGTGGCTGGAGAAGGCAGCAGTATCTGAATACATCTGCATTTGGAAAACCACGTGTTCCCAGGCATTGATGCAATGTTTACTGAGCAAATACTAAGTGCTCACAGCATGGTATGGTGCACTGTGCTGGGAACCTCACATTGTGTGAGTTACTCCTTATAATGCCAAAGGTTGGTACAAAGTGTCCAATAATTCCCAACATATTTGATATGTGGTGCCAGCCTTTCTATTTTTTTTATCTCACAGTTATAATAGGTACCTGGACAAGATCTATAAAATTCTGGGCCCCCACTCCAAAGGGTTCTTTATGTTTACAAAGTCTATGATGATCTCTGATACTACAGAATAAGTGTCCCCTGAGGGTTGAATGCATCCTCACCCCAAAGTCTGGCCTTATGTTCTTAATTCCAGGTAGAGGCCAGGTCATGTGTGCAGATTCTAGATGAGATCCTGCTTGCTCAGTATTCCTGGGTGCTGTAGTGAGGGAAGAAAAACAAGATTTTCCTACGGAGTCTGCTCTAATGCATTCTAAAGAGCCTCAGGCCTTGGATTCAGACTCACAGCTGCAGATTTAGGTCACTAGAAAGACAGGAATTTGGTAGCACCTACTACATATTCTTTGCATTTGGGCAAGAGCAGGAGGTAGAAGAGGAGTTTCTCAGATCAACTTAATGCACATTCTCTCATTCCAGTTGGTGTCACAGACCTCAAATCTCAGAATCACCTTCAAGTCTGAAGATTCCAGGGGCATTGAGAGAAAGACTGGAACTGCCAGTTGCCATCTTATGAGAGTGTTTCCAGAGGAATGTGATCTGAGTATGTTCTACAGGGGACAGAAAATCTTAAACAGGCAGAGAGATCTGCCTGTGTGCTCAAGTTGGGACAGTCAATTTCTGAGCTGCAAAATTATGAACAAGGACCTCTAGTAAGAAACCTGGTGGGCTTCTTCTTCTTTTTTTTTTTTGAGACAGAGCCTCAAGCTATCTCCCCGGGTAGAGTGCTGTGACATCACAGCTCATAGCAACTTCTAACTCCTTTGCTCAAGTGAGTCTCCTGCCTCAGACTCCCAAGTAGCTGGGACAACAGGTGCCCACCACAACGCCCAGCTACATTTTGGTTGCAGCCATCATTATTGTTTTGGCAGGCCTGGACTGGATTCGAACCTGCCACCTTAGGTGTATGTGGCTGGCTCCTTAGCTACTTGATCCACAGGTGCCTAGCCAGGTGGGCTTCTTTTAACTTTTTTTTTCTAGAAAGGTTTTTGGAAATATGATTAAAATAAATGTTTTCCCAGTACAGAAACTCTAACCAGAATGTAAAAAGGAGAAGAAAAGCCTTCTACCACTCAATTAAACTAGAAGGTGATGTGATTCATAAATCTACTGCACGATTTCAGATATATAAAAAGTCACTAGTTTATAAAACTAGGAAAATCCAATCTTTTAAAAAAGTTCTCAAAATGAATAATAATTGCCTGTCAAAAGGTGGTGCCTATGGCTCAAGGGAGTAGGGCACTGGCTTCATATGCTGTAGGTGGCAGGTTCAAACTCAGCCCTGGCCAAAAACTAATAAAAATAAATAATAATTCCCTGTCAAATAAGATTTGAAAGCAGTATTTATCATACAGAGTACATCCTAAATTTATCTTTGAATTATAATGAACATCTGTGTTTGCTAACTGGCTTTATTCTAATAAGAAATAGAGGTCAGGCCTATATAATAGGAGGTAGATTTGCAACTTAAAGCTTGGTGTTTACTACAGTTACAATCCATCCTCATGTGGAAAATGAGTTAGGGCACTATATTCTTTGATATTTCATTTCAAAGAGATGGTTGTCAGGTTCACAAAAAATTTCTGATGGCACAAGCTTGTTTTTTTTTTTCTTTTCATTATTTTTTATTAAATCACTCTGACTATGTAAATGAGATGAATACTATTTTAATTAGTAGGATGTAAGGACTCCAATTTGAACAAACAAGCTTATTTTATCTTTTGAAAGAATTTGACTAGATTTCAAAGAGGTGAAAAAGAACTTGTAATTAAATGTTTTCTACATTCAATGCTCTAAGGAAAGGAAAGGCAGAAAAATACTTTCCTTTATTTTCAAGTTGGAAAACGAAGCCCCATATTTCTATTTTTCCTTTATGTTTACAACAGCAAGGTCCAGGGGTTTTGTCTGCATCATATGGGCATCTGAAATTCTGTAGGCTTGGATTTAGGCAACTAAAGAGTGGTCTCAAGCACAGTGCATATGAAAGCAGGTTTGATTGGGTTTTGAAATCCACAAAAGAGGAGGTGTTGTTAAGGCTTTATTTGCATGAGTGGGGAACAGTGCAAGATTGTTGGAAAGCCTAATTTGTGCTACAGACACTGGCTGAGGCAGGGCTGATCTCTAGCTCGTTCCTGTGTCCTCTGAGCTAGATGAGGTTATGATCTAGTGGTCCAGAATCCTAGATGGTTGAGGAACCTGGTTCCTGCAATTCAGGGTCAGGTGTGGGGATTTGTCAGAAATCCTCTAGGTACCTCTATGTGTTTTCAGCAGTGAACTCTAGAAGACCTGATTTCTGAGGCTGGAACCTTGTCCTAGGAGGAGCCTAGCCCATCTAGTTCTCTAAATATCAGTGTAAAGTTCTGGTGGGTTACAAATGTTCCAGAGATGGAATTTCTGAGGGTAGCCTCCTGTCCAGTAAGAGAGGGGGCCAAGTTGTTACCTACTGTGCACATGCACAAGTGGGCAGGATTCACACAGTGGCAATGACGTTTGGGAGGGTTTCTGCCCTTGGAACCTCAGTCTGTGTCCTCAGTCCCCACTAAACCCAGGAAGAGATGTGGAATCACAGGACAGTCTGGATGTGGCAGCTTGTGTAGGAGAACAGATCCTCTGTTCCTCAAGAGAGTTGAAGCCTCCCTTCAGCCCAGGTCTCTCCTGATCCACACTAGGTGAGACTCACAGGTGCCCGGGTACCCTCAACTCTGCTGGGTCACTCACTACAGTCACTGAGCCAAAGTGTCAGAAACCTGAGAACAACAAACAATTCCCTTTCATTTATTGTTTCTCAGGGTGTTTCACCAGAAATTGTTACAACATGAGCATGAAGGTGTTTTCACACCAGTTTTGTCTGAAAAGGCATTTTATCAAAAAGTCTCTTGCACTTGAATGTTTATAGCAGCAGAATTCACAATCACAAAGATGTGGAAACAACTCACACATTATTTAGTTAATAAAAAGTGGTATGTGTACACTGTGGGGTATATTCAGCCATTAGAGATAGTCCAATCTAGTTTTTATGGAATCAGCCATAAAAAATACTCCAATCTATGTTCTGTGTCCTCTATGGCCACATAGTGGCAGATTGAAGATTCATGAGTTCTTGTGTGCATGAGTTAGATTACAGTGGATTCCCTGGAGAGAGGTTTTCTAGTTTACAGGTGCTACCAAAAAAAAAAAAAAAATAGTATAAGATGGGGACCCAGAGGGTAATAAGGGCAGCACTGCCCTTTGCAGAACAGAGCATTGACCCCATACTCAATTTTGTCATTTTTTCCTCTGTGGTTACAGCCCAGATACTCATGTTCAGCCAGCTATTTAGAGAAGCAGAAACAGATCTCACTCTCAGAAAACTCTCGGATAATTCAAATCCCTGAAGGTGATGAAGTTGCTTCACAAAACACAGAGGTTCTTCACGAAATTATGAAACCGAACTTTCCAAACATGCCAAGAGATTCTGAAATTCAGATAGCAGATAGTTTCAGAACTCCAGCAAGACTCAACCCGAACAAGACATCCCCCAGACACATCATAATTAACTTCACCAAAGTTAAGATGAAAGGATAAAATTTTGAAAACAGTTAGACATAAGAAAACCATAACCTACTAGGGGAACAGTATTAGGATGACTGCAGATCTCTCAGCTGAAAGCTTTCAGGCTAGAAGAGGATGGTCATCAACATTTAATCTCCTAAAACAAAATAACTTTCAACCCAGGATCCTGTATCTAGCTAAACTGAGTTTCATCTATGATGGAGAAATTAAATATTTTAATGACATTCACACATTGAAGAAATTTGCAATAACTAAACCAGCTCTCCAGGAAATTCTCAAACCTATCCTCCATAATGACCAGTGCAATCCTCCACCACAAAAGTAAACCCACTCAGAAACTTTTGATCAAATTCCAACTTCCACAATGACAAAAAGATTAAAAATGTCTATTGGACTTTCAAACAACTTGATGCCCAAAATTTTACCAGGCTTATCAATAATTTCTATCAATCTGAATGGCTTAAATTGCCCTCTAAAGAGGCACAGATTGGCTGATTGGATACAGAAACTCAGACCAGAAATCTGCTGTATTCAAGAATATCACTTTACCTTAAAAGACAAATATAGACTCAGGGTGAAGGAATGTCATCTATATTCCAGGCTAATGGAAAACAGAAGAAAGCAGGTGTTGCAATATTATTTACAGATACAATAGGTTTTAAACCAACAAAAGTCACCAAAGATAAAGATGGCCACTTTATATTTGTTAAGGGCAATACTCAGTACGATGAGATCTCAATTATCAATATCTATGCATCCAACAAGAATGCACCTCAATTTATAAAAGAGACTCTAACTGGCACGAGCAACTTGATCTCTCCCAGCTCCATCATAGTCGGAGATTTCAACACTCCTCTGGCAGTGTTGGACAGATCCTCCAAAAAGAAGCTGAGCAAAGAAATCTTAGATTTAAATTTCACTATTAAACTTTTGGACCTAACAGATATCTACAGAACTTTTCATCCTAACAAAACTGAATACACATTTTTCTCATCAGTCTATGGAACATACTATAAAATTGATCACATCTTAGGTTATAAGTCTAACCTTAGTAAATTTAAAAAAATAGAAATTATTCCATGCATCTTCTCAGACCATCATGGAATAGAAGTTGAACTCAGTAAAAACAAGAATTTGCAATCTCATAAAAAACATGGAAGCTAAATAACCTTATGCTGAATGATAGATGGGTCAAAGAAGAGATCAAGAAGGAAATTACCAAATTTTTAGAACATAACAATAATGAAGATACGAGTTATCAGAACCTCTGGGATACCATAAAGGCAGTCCTAAGAGGGAAATTTATAGCATTACAAGCCTTCCTCAAGAGAACAGAAAGAGAGGAAGTTAACAACTTAATGGGGCATCTTAAGCAACTGGAAAAGGAAGAACATTCCAATCCCAAACCCAGCAGAAGAAAAGAAATAACCAAAATT
>NW_003852772.1:50019-52087 GCF_000181295.1 Otolemur garnettii
GGTGATTGGCCCAGTTAAAATGATATGAGACAAGTGTCACAGTTAACACAATTCTCAGGTGGGGGAGTTTGAGAAGTCTCTGGCAACTGTACAGCAGGGATCTTCTGGTAGCACAGGTATGGCCTGCTCCAGTGTTCTGTGGGGTCAGAGGGACCCACCCAGCAAATAAAATATTCTAGGGAGGTTGATGCCTCCTATCCCTCCTTGTACCTTTGTCACACGCAGTCACTGGAGACCCCGGAGGGCTGTGATCTAGTTGTCCAATAAGCGAGTGTGGCAGGGCTCTGTGGCTGCCAAAATCAAAGTAGAGCCAGTGCCAGCCCCACTCAGTTACTGCTCTTCGATCCCCACAAGCAAAGGAAACTGAGGCTTGACTATCTTAGGCACTCAGTGACAACTGAAGAATGTTCCACCTGAGGACAATTTGGGCATGAGAAAAACCTGAGAGCATCAGAGATTCTCCCTCAACCGCCAGCTAATTTGCCCAAATCAAGAGATCCAAACCTATTGACCTGGTCAGTACCCACTCCCTGGTTGGAAAGATCACAAGGTCTCTAGCAACTAATTAATAGGAGTTTACTGATGGTATAAGTGTGGCTAGCTCTGATGCTCTGAGGAGTCAGAAAGGCCTGTTCAGTAGATAATTTGGAGTAAGGAGGCTGAAGTCTCTTTCCCCTCCTTACTCCCGCTTCGCCACTGGACTATGGTAACTTCACTCTCAGCCCCACCAATAGTTTTTGTTGACCCAGACTCTGTAACACAGTCCTATCCAATGGACGAGTGAGTCAGGGTTTTGTGTCTACCAGAGTCCAGGTAAGGTCAATGAGTTCATCAGGATTTTGTGTCTGACAGAGTCCCAGTAATGTCAATGCCTTCTCCACTTGGTGACCACTCTTTGTGGCCAGCCAGCAGGGATAGTTGAAGCCTATCAGCCTCAGGCACTCAATGGGAGGTGCAGAATATTCCACTTTGGTTCAATCTAAGCCTGGAATTTGTTTTCTTGAAGTCGTGGTTTGCCTCGGTGTGGAGGATGTGTGTTTATCTATCTCTTCTGTCAGCTCAGCTCCCCACTTTCAGCTTCGTTGGGTTCTTCCGGTGCCTGTCTCTCTCCCTGAACTGACGTTTATGTTGAAAGCTAGCTCTAGTCAGCTCTCATCCGCTATTCCTCCAAATTCTTATTGAATGTGAAATTTTTAGTTAGGGAATATAGCCAACCTGGAGATTTAGCAAAGTACAAAGTACATTGAAACAAAGCAGACAAATAAACAGACTAAAATGCTACCAGACATACAAGCACTCCAATGCCCAGACATTCAGCCACATGTAAACAAACAGACAAAGAAGTAAACAGAGCAACAGACAAACTAGTCAACTAACAGATCAAAAATGAAAGAAGGGAAAGAGAAAAAGAAAAGAAAAAAAAATAGTGATAATAAAGGACAACCACAGAAATGTTGGTTGTAAAATGATAGAGCAAACAAATAGGAAAGCAAACAATCCAAGAAAAGAAAGTATCAAAATATATATATAATAAAAAGCAAAAAATTAAAAATTAAAAAAAAGGAAAAGAAAAAAGAAAAAAAAAGGGAGGGCACCACTAGGAAAATTACCTTTTTTTTTTTTTTTTTGAGTATATACAAACAAGTCTCTTTTTCAATACGGTGGGTTTCCGGTTTAAAAATATATATATAATTGTGCTGCAGTATATTTTCTAGACAACAGGTGGTGCTGTGAGTGGTCCCTACGCTTATACCAAAAATGGGGGAAAAGAAAAAGAAAGAAGAAAAAAATATATATATATGGAGAATCTTTGCTGGCAGGATGCCAGATTCTCCCTGCAACAGTTCCCGCAGAGTGTTGGCCGTCTTGGATCAACTTCAGATGCTGGAAGGCTCCCTGCAGATCATATTGAGCTCTCCGCGATTCTGGGGTAGGTGTTATGGAGGCGCCATTTTGGAGGTTTTACGGTACATCTGGTTCCTGGCTGGCAGCCCACTTCTATCTGTCCTCCAAACTTGGGACACAAGTTCGCACTTCACCAGACTTTCACTCAACTCCTGATTTCCCC
>NW_003852772.1:52283-59160 GCF_000181295.1 Otolemur garnettii
CACTCAACTCCTGATTTCCCCTCAAACAAATTTATGTGATCCGAGGGAAAAGAGCTAGAGTGCTCCTTTTGCCCTTGGAATTCAGTTTGTTTCTGATGGGGGAGGGGTTATAACTGCTGCCGCTGGAGCAGAATGTTCAAAAGAGTTTTCAGTGTTTGCAAGACGGGAACCGATTCACCCTGCCAGTCACCGCTTCAGTCTAGCTCCAGACAGACTTCCAAAATTACGGGATGGATTGGTTCCCAAGCAGAGTCCCTTCCCCTTGAGTTTCTGTCCGAATGCCTGGATCCCTGACGCCCCAAACTGGGTCCGAATGTCTCCCGTTTCTGACTGCCAAATTCCGCCCAGGAATCCACACCTCACCACACTCTCCTCGAATTGGGCACAGGAGCCTTTCGTGGGGGAGGGATTTGTTTCTGTCTTTCAGGAAGCAAGCTGCAGATCTGGCGCCACAGGACGCAGATGGTGCCCTTTCAGCTGCTGCCCTGAGTTTTTCTGGCTGACACCGTAGTTCTGGGCTACACTTCCAATCCAGCAATTCACCTCTTTGCTGCTCGCCCTGTGCTGCTTATCTGCCCAAGGACTACACGCAGAAGAGATTCAATAAGCCCACTCTCACCTGAAAACACCAGGAGAATTGACTCAGGGAAGCATCTCCTCCGCCATCTTGCTCTGCCTCCAATTTTTACATTTCTTAATATGCCTCTAGTATTCTCTTATAACAAGCAAGCATGGCATTCTGCTCCTTCATTTATTTCTTTAAGTTGTAATGAAAAGGCATGGATTAATTCTGGAGGCTGAGAAGCCCATAGTCATGGGCTGTAGCTGGTGAGGGTCTTCTGTTCATGGGGCTCTCTGTGCTGGTCCAGAGGGATGTGAAAATTACAGGGTGAGGAGTCTGACTGTGATAATGTGCTGGCTCAAGTCTCTCTTCCTCTTCTCATATGGCCACCAGTCCCCCTCCTATGTTAGTCATTGAGACATTCACCCAGTAATCCATGAATGAATTTATCCATTCCTGAGGGCAGAGACTTTGGATTTGGTAACTTCTTAAACCCGCTTTCTGTCACACTGCTACATGGGGTATTAAGTTTGAATATGAGCGTTGGAGGGGACATGCCAACCACAGCATTCCATCCCTGGGCCTGTAAAACTTATCCCCTTCTGACATACAGATACATTCTTTTCAAGCTTATGGACTCACAATATTAAGTCCATGCAGCACCTGCTGAAAAATATAAAGTTCTATCTGTGAGCCTGTGAAATCCATATGAGCTATGTCCTTCCAAGATACGATGCTGGGCCAATCGTTGGGTACACATTCCCATTTAAAAGGGAGTAATAGAGAAGAGAAAAGGGGTAAAAGGCCCAAGCAAGTCAGAAACCTAAGAGAGCAGACATTGGGTCTAAAGCAGCGATTCTCAACCTGTGGGTCACGGCCCCTTTCTTCCATTTGTAACAATGTGGCAATTAGGAAGGTTGAGAACTGTTGACCTAAAGGCTCCAGAATAATCTCCTTTGACTCTATATTCAGCATCCTCTGCATTCTGGTGTGCAGGACAGGTCCCCAAGGATGTGGGCAGTCCTATGCCTATGGCTTGGCTGGGTCAAGTCAACCCAGCTCTCCGTGGTTGGCCTTGTACACTGGTAGCTCTGTGGTTGTGGAGTCTTGGTGGCAGTCCTGCTACCATGGTTCCACTGGGCATTACCCTAGTATAGACTCTTGGCAGTGACATTGCTCTCACAGCTTCAGTAGGGACTGCCCTCTTTGTGAGAATTTCTCTCTATGCCCAGTCTTTGGTCTCTGAGTTGGAAGAATGAAACCACATACGACACAGATAACCAACAGGGTAGAGTATATTGACAGGGAACATTAATAGAAAGAGTGAGAAGGCAATGGGAAAAGAACATCTAACAGTAGAGGGGGGGGATCCAATACGGAAGCCCCCTAAGTTTTCAGTCTAGGGAGTTTAAATGCTGCTTTTCCCTTCTTGTGGGTGAGGGTTTGGGGGAAGTGTGGCACAATTTGCCAGAGGTCTATGGGTAGAAAATGATCCTGAACTTCACTGAGGCATCTGACCCATTTGGGTTTGGAATGAGGGAGCCTGTCAGTGTTTTGCAATGGGGGTCTGTAATGTTTTCTGTGGTGGCTGAAATAATAGGGGTCCCTGTCCTGCTCCGAGCAGCAAAACACTGCATCACTCTGATGGGGACTCTCTGTCACACTTCCAATCCCATACTTCCACTTGGCACAGCTTTCATGGCAGTTCCTCTCCTGAGAAAAATATGTGTGTGGACATACAGTCCTTCAATGACTCTCCTAATTTAAATTTTGAGGGTTTTTTTTTTTTTTGCCATTTTTGGCCAGCGCCAGGTTTGAACCGACTACCTCAGGTATATGGCGCCAGGACCCTACTCCTGTGAGCCATAGGTGCTGCCCTGAGCTCTTTTTTTGTTTTTT
Source organism: Otolemur garnettii (assembly GCF_000181295.1). Taxonomy (NCBI): domain Eukaryota; kingdom Metazoa; phylum Chordata; class Mammalia; order Primates; family Galagidae; genus Otolemur; species Otolemur garnettii. Next base: position 54,745 of record NW_003852772.1, read on the forward strand.
TTAATGGTTTGTGATGTATACTTCTTTTTAATTTTCTCTTTGGTACAAGTAGGATAATACTTTAAATGAGACAACATTTATAAAATACTTAACATATTCTAATGACGATGATTATTATTCTTATTATTGGATCAAGGTTTGAAGGATTCTTAAGTTAATAGGATATGAGTTGGGCAAAACAATGGATGAAGTTGGTTAAGGAAACTCCTGTTTGTAAGCTAAAATGTTTTCCCTGCTGGATTGGCCACTTCTTCTTTTTATCTGAAAACTAGGAATCAACCCAGGAAACTGGGTTGAACTTTACCAGATCACAGGAGAGTGTTCTAAAGACCTGGCTTGTACAGAGCAGTTGGTGGTAGAGCTCTAAGACATCATCATACTGAAGGACATTCCGCTACAGCAGAAAGATCAAGCCTACCAGGTACTATTGTTTCTGTCCTTGCAGAACAAGCACAGGTACCTGTTCATTTACATTTTTGTCTTCATGCAGATTATTAGAGAATCTGGTCCCTTTTTTCCTAATGCAATAACATGATGTCTACTTAACATTACTCTGGTTATATGCTAGCTAAGAGATGAATAAACATTTTCTATTGACCATGCATTGCAGAATGAAAAAAAAAAGCTTCCAATAAAAAATAAGAAACCAGCTTTCTTTTTCTGGTTGTGTTTTCAGGATCCCTGCGGTTTCTCTGGTGCAGCCTCCTTGGCCTGCAGGAGTGAACTTGTACCTGCAGCCAAGCCATCTTTCTCTCCCCACAAGAACTTTCCACCAACAATTGGCATAGTCAGCAGGACCTGTAGAGACTCGGGAGGAAGACTTCGTGGCCCTCAGTTCAGGTACAGCCACCCTTCCCCGGGAACATCACTGCGTTCTTCCTTGAAGCCGTTTGAGGAAACCATAACCCTTCGGTTCCAGATAAGCAATTGAAATTCCAAGAGAACAATGAGAAAGCCCAAGAGGCCCCACACACAGGAAATGGAGGTGGATTAAATAGCAACCAGACTTTAATATCTGACCTTAAGATCAAACAAGAACAAGAGAAAGACCTCAGGGATGAACAGAGGATTGATGAAGCAGCTCCACAGATGGGGACATCATGCCAGAATGATGCTGATTCAACAACGCTGTAAGATAACCCTGGCTAATTTATTTCTGGCTATGTTTGTGATAATGAATTCTCCTGCAGATGCTCAAGATTATCATTATTGGACGTAGGTCCCCAACCCACAGTTATTAAGATGCGTGAGTACGCTTGAGCCCACAGCGCTAATTTATGTCAATGATTCACTATGGATGCCAGCTCCTTATGACACTAGAGGTCCTTTTAAGCCTGATGAGGAAGGCATGGTTTTAAATAACTATACAACTGGAGTTACAGGACCTCCTATTTGTTTTGGACAAAAACTACATTGTTTAGAAATGTTTATGCAGTTTTGGGTTAGTAAGCATGATGTTAAAAGAACTCCAGAAAGAGCTAATGTCCTTTAAGAATTGTATTTGTTAAGTGCTAATTCTATTAAAGGAAATGTTACTATAATGGTCCCAGCTGATATAGAACTGGTTTCTTGCCATATGGAAGTTTTTAAGGATATTAAAGACCGGATCCATTGGTCTAAATGTAAAGGAAGAGATCAATACTTCCTTTTTAATACAACTGCTGGGGAAGTCATTGATTGGGGACCAAAAGCTTATCTGGAAGATGTCTTAGACATGGCTTGCCTTTTGACATTTCAATAGATCATTTTACGTATCCACAGGATAAAAACAGGGTAAGTGTCAGATCTGATAAAGCCACTGAATGGATGGATGGTTTTTTTTTTCTCCCCCTGCTCCTGGAATAATTGGTTATCCCAAACAAAGCCACTTATGGAAAGTTGCCACCACCTTACAGCCATTAAAGGCATAGGAAGGTGGCTCTTTTCAGCATCTTTCTCATACTGCTCCATTTGAAATGAAATTTGAAGTGCAGAGTGTCAAATACATGCAAGCTTATCTCAAATTGCCTTTTGTGTGGCTTAAGGGCAATATTAATTGGAATAATAATACTGGGGAATTGTCTTGCCCCAAATGTCAAATGTTCACATGTATAAATAATTCTTTGAGTTTTGATTCTGCCAAGGAAAAACTCTACCTTTTAAGAGCCCTGATAGGCATCTGGATACCAGTTAATCTTTCCAGGCCCTGTCAGGGGTCCCCCCACGCTGTTGGTATTGCAGATGTTGGCTGACCGAATTTTGAAGAGGCAAACGCTTTGTTGGAATGATCATTGCCGCCATCTTGGGAATCATTGTGGTTACTGCATCTGCTGCCACCACTGGTGGTTTCCTTACCCAAGGGATTAAAACCCAGAATTTCTTGTTAGATTGGCATAGAAATTCAGAAAAGCTTTGGACTGCACAAAAACCAATTGATACTGAATTGTATAATGAAGTTTCTGATTTAGAACAAGCTGTTGCAATGTTAGGAGCTGAGCTTGTAAGTTTAAAGAAACAAGTCAGGCCTAAATGTGATTGGAACATGACAACTTTTTGTATTACTCCTATAATGTATAATGAAACCGAGTTTCCTTGGGAAAAAGTTAAAAACATTTGATAAATCATGAGAATTTGACTCAAGAGATTGTTACTTTACAACATAAAGTGTATTCAACTTTTCAGAATAAGTTACAGAAGATAGATGGTGATCAGATTTTGAGAGGTATTGCTAATGGTATTGAACAGATTAATCTAGTTACTAAGATTCAGGGTCTAATCGGAAGTTCTATTGGATTTATGGCTTTGTTTTTAATTTTAGGATTATTACTGTATGTTATTTGTAGGAGAGTTGGGAATGCTGAAGAAGAAAACAGGCGTCATGCTGAAGTGTTTGCTTTAATGATGACTGATATGAATGCTAATTGTCAGAAAAAAGAACAGGGAAATGTGGGAGGAAAGCCCTCATAAAATGAGCTAAATGAAATGTGCTCTTTTAATTCTGGAACCTGGGTGAAAAGACTTCTAAGTATTGTGTGTCCTAGCTGCCTGGGAAAGCATGGCAGGGCCTGCAGGCAAGGTGATAACAACCTCCTGCATGGAACCCTGACTATGTAGTCAGTCAGACTGCCAGATAAGGTTTAATGGCCCATCTGTGCAGGAGACATGGCTCAAAGGTTGATGTGAGTGGAAAACTCCGTTGTAAAAGCGAGTGGCCTCCAAACAACAAGAAAACAGAGTCATTAAGCCTGTTTCTTGGAACTTAATTGAGTACATGGAAGAAAGAGTTTTATTCTCCCTGCTTGTTATGATCTTTAACTTTAAAAACATAAGGCAGATGATGTATGGTTGCTTTAGATCTTTAGAAAAATAGTGTGAAGTTAGTTATTTTGTTTTTCCAGACTTCTGTCTCTTTTATAGTTTAAGATAAGAATAGATAATGTTAATTATAGATTATTGATTAACGTGGTGTACGTAACCAATCTATTATAAAAGGTGGTCAGGAATAAAGATGATTTGCTACTTGCCAAAAAAAAAAAATCAGAAACTAAAGACTGCACTCAAAGCCTGAAGTCACTCTGTTGAAGCAATAGATAGACTGAAAGCACAACATCAGCCAGGGGAGCCACTCTCCCAGGTATGGTGACTGGGTGGAATGTACATTTTCCCATTGAGAAATGCCTCTCAACATATCAGAATAGTAAAGCAGATCTCCACTAATCACAGACATTTGAGATGATAAATCATTTAGCACTCAATTTTGTCCTTTCCTAGTGGGCTTGTCATCCAGTGGGACTATAGGCTGCACACAGGGAGAAGAAAATGCTACAGAAACAGGAATGTGGAATGTCTCACTGTTACCCAGACTTGAAGAGAAATAAAGAAAAATTACAACAGTAAATCAGTACTGACAGAAAGCTTTTAGACAGGACAGATACATCTCTTTTGGAGGCATTTCATTCTTGATTAGAAGATTAAGCGACGTCTAAGGTTTATTCCAGCTCTGAAATCCTTCATTTCAATTACACTGGACAGAATGTTCTGTGTCCTCCATGGTCTCATGGCATCTTGTGTGCATGAGTTAGATTACTGCAGACTCTGTGGAGAGAGGCTTTCTAGTTTTCAAGTGCTACCATGAACATAGTTTAAGACTGGGGACACAGAGGGGAATAAGGGCAGCACTGCCTTGAGGATCAGAGCATTGACACCATACACACTTTCATCATCTTTCCTCTGTGGTTACAGACACTAGTGTTCAGCCAATATTTGGAGAAGCAGAGACTTAAGTCTTGTGGAGAGTTTAGCACATGCAGGCAGGAATATCACATGTGCACATTATCGTTTTGAGCCCAGATTGCACCTGCATAAGAGATCTTTTTATTTTCTCAATTTTCCTCTGCTTTACCCTTTCACCCTGTAGTATTCTTTTTTTTTTTTTTT
>NW_003852772.1:60574-65373 GCF_000181295.1 Otolemur garnettii
CAAAACCTCCCTAAAAAGAAAAGCCCAGGACCAGATGGCTTCACGTCAGAATTCTACCAAACCTTTAAAGAGGAACTAGTACCCATACTACTCAAACTTTTCCAAAATATAGAAAAAGACGGAATACTACCCAACACATTCTATGAAGCAAACACCCCATAGTATTCTTAATCTCAATTTGCTTTCTTCTTGTGAAGTAGGTTTTAATAATTTATCTAGGCCCAAACCTTAGAGTCACTGGTTAGCTTTCCAGTATCCAGGTTAGATAGCTTTTGCTTTGTTTTCTTTTGTGTTTATTTGAGGGTTCATGTTTAGAGGACATTTATTTTTCTGAATTGTCAACTTTATTAACTTTGCAAAGCATATTTTAAAAGCTCTTTTCAGGCTTGGCACCTGTCGGTCAAGGGGCTAGGGAGCCAGCTACATACACCAGAGCTGGTGGGTCTGAATCTGGCTTGGGCCTGCCAAACAATGACTACTGTATCCAAAATATGGCCAGGCATTGTAGTGGGCTCCTATGGTCCCAGCTACTTGGGAGCCTGAGGGAAGAGAATCACTTAAGTCCAAGAGTTGATGGTTGCTGTGAGCTATGGTGATGCCACAGCACTCTACAGAGAGCAGCAGCATGAGGCTCTGTCTCAAACAAACAAACAAACAAACAAACAAAAAGCCACCTCTTCTTAAGTGATTTATTCATCATGATTCTTCTTTTTTGCTGTTGGTTTTTTCTCTGACAATTCTCTCCCCCACCGGCTGTGGTAACACCCTCCTCTCTCCCTATGTTGGTTTGTTCTGTTATCTTCCCCATAGCTATGTTATTAGCTTTTCTAATTATCCATTTTCTATGTTGCTTTTGAATTTAACTTTTAGCTCTGAGACCTAAGCAGTGTGATACAGCTCATTTCCTTCTGTGAAATAAATGATTTCTACAGTCCAGCCATCAGTTATAACAACACTTTAACTATGATACACCCAACACAGGCCTTAGTATTCTGTGGGATATGTAATTGAAGAAATAATAGCAACTCTGGTATGTTATGAGCAATAAAATGCAAACTTATCCTTTATACTTCCAGTTCAAAGGGCTAGGTTTCTTTTGGGAGCTGAATTCAGTAGAGAGGCAGAATCTCAGCTGAGAAGCTCTCAGTCTAAGAGATTGTGTGGGAAGAAAGACACAAAGATGACTGAAAGGTTTGGTTTTCTGCTCTTTTCTGATGTTTCTCTTCTCACTTGGCAGCTATAGCTTCCTGAACTATATCCTTGGTTCTTCAAGGGAAGAAGACTGTGGTGTTTGAATCAATTTGGTTCTACCTGTCACTGATTGGTTTTGCCCTTAAAGAATAGCCATCACAATGGGAAACTCAGTGGCATGTTTTCCCAAGTATCACTTCCCAGCATATTCCTGCTTTAGTTGCTCTCCAGTCTTGTCAGATGGCTTTTCTCTGTCTTAATAGTAAAGAGATGTTATCTGTGAGAGGATGGTTCTAATGAAAACTCTTGGCCATAGTGTAACTGGGAAACCCTAGGATTCTTTACTTGTGGGTAGATCAGGTAGCTCTTGCTTTCACCTTTTGTAAAGGGAAAATTAGAGCAAAAGATCCAATACATATTAATTATAATTCTTTATTTGTTTGTTTGTTTTGAGACAGAGTCTCACTTTATCACCCTCCGTAGAGTGCTTTGGCAACATGGCTCACAGTCACCTCAAAATTTTGGGCTCAAGAGATCCTCTTGCCTCAGCCTCTCAAGTAGCTGAGACTACAGGGACTTGACACAACACTCAGCTATCTTTTAGAGACAAGGTCTCACTCTGGCTCAGGCTGGTCTAGAATCCACGAGCTCAGGCAATCCATTCACATCGGTCTCCCAGACTGCTAGGATTACAGGTGTGAACCACTGCACTGGGCCCTAATTGGTATTCTTGTAATGAAATGACTTTATCACTTGCCTTTTCTGCATAAATAGAATTCTACAGAGAGATGAAAATAAAAATTAAACTCCAGGAGAAGGAGGAATGAATTACTACTTTAGAAAGTGAGGTTCCACAGGCACAGGCAGAACAACCTGCCCAGGTAGGTGTGTGACGTTACTTCCTAATTATTAGGTGAACAAATCACTAAAGCCCAATGCATTATTATGTAACAAATATATTTTTCTGGATGCCCAGTGGGTAGTTATTCTAAGTGTTTTTCTAACTCTCCTCTTGCCTCTCTTACTTTCTTTTCATCCTCCCTTCCTCACTTACTTTTTCATTCTTTCTTCCCTGTCTCTTTTCATTCTTTCCTTCCTGTCTAACAATTTTATTACCAAATGTACTGGTGATTGTAATTTAAATTTGATATTTGTGGTACTCCACTATGCTATTTCAATATATGTTTATACATATTTTAATTTCACACTAGGTTTTCTTGAGTTAGGTAGGATGTAGTAGTATGTGATCTTTTCCCTTGTTCTGGTGTTCTTCTTTCAGAATTTATATTATCCATATGTTTGGTCTTTGATGATCTTCAGTATTAATCAATTTCTCTGGGTTCTTTTTATCTATTTTTTAATAAAATTTTTATTTAAACTCTTTTATGTTTTTATTATATTTTACTTCACTTGCTCTATTTGTGTTTACTTTTGACTCATTCTTATTTGACCTTTCATTCTGAAAATATTTTTTTTGATAACAAATTTGTCATGAGTTCTTTCAATTAAGTTCTGAGACTTACCATTGTGACTCATGTTTTTCCCCCATGTCACATAAGTTTAAGAATATCAAAAAATTCTTTTTGAAATAGATTGCAATTTTTACAATACCTCTAGTATGCTCTTATTACATGTAAGCATGTTATTCTGCTCATTTGTCTAATTCTTTAATTTGTAAAGGAAAGGCATGTATTTGTTCTGGAGACTGAGAATTCCAAGGTCCTGGGGTATAGCTGGTGAGGGTCCCCTTTTTGGTGGGGGCTCTCTATGCTGCTCCAAAGAAATGTGGCCATTACAGGGTGAGGAGGCTGACTGTACTAATGGTCTGACTCAGGTCTCTCTTTATTTTCTCATGGAGCCAGCTGTTGCCCTCCTATGGTAGCCATGAAGTTATTCACGCATTAAACCATGAATAAATTTATCCATTGCTGAGGGCAGAGACTTATGTTTTGGTAACCTCTTAAACCTCCCTTCCCTGGTACTGATACACTGGGCATTAAGTTTAAATTTGAGTTTTACAGGGCACATGAAAACCACAGCATTCCACCACTGGGCCTATAAAACTTATCCCTTTCAGACATACAAATACATTCTTTTCATGCTCATGGCCACAAACTCTTAAGTGACTATAGCACTGGCTGAAAAGTACAAAGTCCTGTCTGTGATCCTGTGAAATCCAAGCAAGTTATATCCATCCAAGATACAATGATGGGCCAAGCACAGGGTACACGTTCCCATTCAAAAGGGCAAAATAAGGAAGAGGAAAGGGGTGACAGGCCCAAGCAAGTCTGAAACCTAAAAGAGCAGACATTGGGTCTAAATACCCCAGAATAATCTCATCTGAGTCTACATCCAGAATCGTCTCCAATCTTGTGGTCGGGTTGGGTCCCCAAGGACTTGGGCATTACTGTGCCTGTGGCTTGTGTGGGCCCAGTCTAAACAGCTGACCCTGGTTGTCCTTGGTTGGTCTGTTGTTGTGGGGTCTTGGTGGCTGTCCTGGTACCATGGTTCCCCTGGACATTACCCTAGTGGAGACTCTTGGCAGTGGCTTTCTTCCCACAACTTCACTAGGTATTGCCTGGATGGGGCCTTTCTCTCGCACTTCCAACCCCACGCTTCTGTTCACCATGGCTGTGGTTGGGGTTCTCTATGATTGTTCTTTCCCTGAGACCAATATCTGTCTGGGCCTCCCTAGTTTCAGTGTCATCATTTGTATTTTCTGCAACCTCCATAGCTCTTGCTTTCTGCAAGGCTACAGTAAAACCACCATGTGGACTCTGCCCCAGGGTTCATAACTCGTAACTTGTGGAGGTGGTGCGTGAATGCACCAAGGTTCACTTGCAACAGCCAGAACGTCTGTGATGTGGGGAGCAGCATTTTGAGGTGGTGCATGGAAATGGTTTCTGTACCCTATTCTGAGAAACCATTCTGTCCTTTTATTACTCTTAGACTGTGCTGTGAGGGGAAGTTAGGTAGTTAGGTAGGAAGTTAGGAAGTTCAGTTAGCTTGAAAGCTTTCTGAAATGTCTTCCAGGCAATTTTTGTTGTATTGAATATTAATATATGGCTGTCTTTTAGCCATGCTAATCTTTTTAGCTAGTGGTGACTTTACACCCTTGGATTCCTCTGCTGAAAATGCTTTATCATTATCTATCACATGGCCCAGCTGCAGTTTCCAATCTTTTCTCATTTCCCTATTCTCCAACCAAGGGCTGTAAGCACATGGAAGTACTCATGAGGCAACCTGAGCACTTGGCTTCTTAGAAATTTCTTCTACCATATACTAGGTTCTATCACTCAATTCAGCTTTCCACAAAGTTCTCAAGCATGGTTCAGCCAAGTTCATGTCCAGCTTATAACAAGGAAGGATTTGACTCCAGTTTCTAAGACTTTGTTTCTCTGCTCCAACAGAATAATCTTCACTGCTGAGACTTCCATCAGTGCTCCGGTCACGAGCACTTAGCCAATCTCTAGGTAATGACAAACTCTTCCTGGTCTTCTTGTCTGCTCAGCCCTCACGAGAATATAGGATTTTTCTAGCCTGCTCCTCCAAATTCTTCCACCCTCCCTCTATTAATTAACACCAAAACACTTCCACATTTTTAGATA
>NW_003852772.1:65652-72324 GCF_000181295.1 Otolemur garnettii
GGTAGGAAATTTGTTTTTTCTAAACTTTTAGAAGGAAAGTTGACTCAGGAAAACTTTTTCTTTCTTTCTTTTTATGAAGTAATATTGAGAAACAGAAAGGAAATCTTTTCTTATCAGAATTCCTTCTTCTAGTATTGTATTTTTATGTTGTCTTTTTAATACACGGGAGCTGGGATTCTCTGACTTCCGTTGCCTTCACTTTGCACTCTACCACCACTGTTCAATTACTTACAATAACCAAAGACAAAATACATTTCTTATGGCTATCAACAGACCAATGTTTAAACAATAGAATACTATAGAGAAATAAAAAAGTGAATTAGATATCAATAATATGCCTTCATTTTAAAATTCAAAATGGGCTCAGAACCTGTGGCTCAGTGGCTAGGCCACCAGCTATATACACAAGAGCAGTCGGGTTCGAATCCAGCCAATCCTCCTGCCTCAGCCTCCCACAGTGCTGGGGTTACAGAGGTGAGCTACCACACCTGGTCTACAGATTTTAATACCTTGTAGGTCTTATGGATTTTGGTGGTTGGTCCCCCTACTTGATTATATTTTAGAATTTACAGGGTCATCTTCCCAATTTTATTATAAATACTTTCATATTTTTTTGGCTTTACTATCTGGTTTTGCTGTCTCTTTGTGACCACTCAGAAAAATTGAAAAGTTGCAGCTCCTGCTTCTGTCCTGTTTTGACCAAAAATTTTGATGACTACTTTTCAAAAACCACAATATATGCAATTCAATTTTGTATTACATGGAAAGTAGATAGAAGTTGGATAGGTATTAAGGGCAAACAAGAAAGGGACATGAGAGAATTCAGAATGCTAATTCCTTTCCTTAATTGTTTTTCCTTTTATATTCAGTTCAATGAGACTTCTGCAAAAGTGGAAATTTATGATGCTAGAGCAACTGCTCCAGGAGAAGGAGGGATTCCTTAAGGCTTTGCAAGCCCAGCTCAGCCAGACATAGGCAAAACAAGCCACACAGGTAGAAGTGGAGAATACCTAGTAAAATTAGGGAAATAACCATTAAATACACTGGATTCAGACTTGGTTAATAATTCAACAGGTCACTTTTTAATGTCTTTGTAGATAAAAGTAGCTACAGGGTTACAATAGAAATGAGAAGGGTGAAAAATAGAAAAAATCACACAAAAGGGAGGTGAAAGAATTCAGAGTGCAAATTCTAGTGCTTAATTGTTTTTCCTTTTATGTATTCAGTATAAGGAGACATAAAAGTAGCTAGAGTAGAAAGTAGCTAGAATAAAAGTAGCTTACAGTAGAAATAATAAGGGTGAATAGTGTTATGAGTAATCACAAGAAAGGGAGGTGAAAGAATTCAAAGTGCTATTTCTTTTGCTGAATTGTTTTTCCTTTTATGTCTTCAGTATAAGGAGACATCTGCAATCAGGGAAGAACCTGTATTGCTAAAGCAAGTGCTCCAGGAGACGAAGGAACTTAATGCTTTGCAAGTTCAGCTCCGCCAGACACAGGCAGAACAAGCCACATAGATAGGGGTGGAGAACATCTAGTAAAATTAGGATAAAGAACCATGAAGTCCAGTGGTTTTTAATGGTTGATATTTCAAGAACTTACTTTTTAAAGTCTTAGTAGATAAAAGGAGCTAGAGTGTTACAGAAGAAATGAGAAGGGTGTGTAGTAGCAGAAATCAGCAGATGTGTAATAGGTAAGTGTATCATTAACTATTGATACACTTTTGGAGGTACCAGGAAACCTCCAAAAGTGTCATTTATCTTGGCAAATTTGTTATAGCTCATTGATGGCTGTTACTTAGTTCTGCACATCCAGCAATGATTGAGCCCCCATCCACATATTGTTTGTTTTGTAAATGTCTTTGAATCCTGAAAGATTTTTTTTTTTTTTTGAAGTGCTTCTGCACAGAGCTAATCTTACCATCAGAAGGTTACTTTCCTGGTTCCTCTGCTGTCACCTACCACAAGTCTGCTGATTTCGTCTACTACACACCCTTCTCATTTGTACTGTAATACTCCAGCCGCTGAAGCTTTCTGAATAAATGTCAACACAAGCAGCAGTATGAAGTAATTTCAGAGGGAAAGAGATTGCTGTGAGTGTCATAGTCAAGGAAGGTTACATGGAAAGGTGGGAGAGGGGCAAAGCCATGCTGGATAGATAATATTCTAGACAAGCTGGGGGAAAGGTATTTCAGACATGTGACATGTGCAACATCTCAGGAAAAAAGAAGAATATGGGACATTTACAGAAAGAAGGTTAGATTGTTTGGCTAATGAAAGACTCCAATGTTTACTTGAAACACAAGATTCCAAATTCATCGTGAGGAGGTCAGAATTTAGATAATCAATAATGTGAAGATTTTTTTCCCCCTTACAGAGAGTCCATGTCAATTCTAGGCATCACAAACTAGGTAAACAAAGCAAGGAGCACTATAAGAACCTCTTCCACCACTGCACAGTGTTGGAGAAGTAGGGGGAAGATCTTCAGGCAGTGATTAGGAAGATGAGAGGCTGGAAGAAGTAATGAGAGCAAGTGTACCTGACTCAGCATGCACAGCCATGGAAGAAGCTGATGCCATCAGATAGGAGAGAAAGAGAATGTTAACTGAGATGAGGAAAGGGCTTAGAAATCTTCCAGAGTTAGGGTACTAGGAGGAATGGTCAGTGAAAAGGTCAGAGAGAAATCAGAGAGTGGGAAACAGGGATGACCCCTGTTCTTGGAACTCTGAAACTGAGAAAAGTATTGGTTTTGCTTAATAGGATCAGGAAAACAATAGGAAGATTTGGATCTGCGAAACACAAGAGGCAGCCCTCTTGAGAGCAGTGGAGAGGAGGCAGTGCTGAAGTTGGAAGAGAGGGAGGAATTGGTGCAGAGATGAATAGAACAGGAAGGAGGAGATGGGATCTGGGGTGCTGGGGAGCAGAGAAGGATCAGAGTAGCATCTGGAAAATCCATGAGCATCTACCATGCAAAAGCCAACATCAACAGTATGGATTTCAATATTTTTGAAATCCAAGAAGAAATTCAAGAAGGCCAATCTGGATTGGTGCCTGTGACTCAAGGAGTAGGGTATAGGCCCTATATACTGGAGGTGGCAGGTTGAAACCCAGCTCCAGCCAAAAAAAAAGAAAAAAGAATGCGAATCTGGGAGATAAATCTAGTTAAGGCAAGAGTTTTATGTCAGTGATTAACCTGCTAGAGCAGATGTTTCTCACGTCTGAATGTTGACTTGAGATTTTGGAGCAGGGACAGTCTTCTCCAGGTTTCTCATTCTCTCTGATGCTAGATGAATTCGTATTTTCTGCAAGTGCACTTTGTTAAGAGCTTTCATCACTGAATTACTAAGCTTATTCCTCTTTCAGGGGCCACTAAACATTGATGCTACTCAGGTAGCTCACTAGCAAAAAATGGACCTCCCTCAGAGAGTCATCTTAAAGAACTCCAGGAGCTAAAACAAAGGTAGAGATGTGGCCTATCCACTCTGGAGCATATTCCACAGGCACAGAATTTGGGTGGTCAGGACCCAGGCTGCCATGGGCAATATTCACACCACTACACTGTAGACTGAGTGACAGAGCAACACCTTGTCTGTTCAAAAAAAAAAGAAAGGAGGAACTCTTAGGTCTCATTCACAGGAGAGAATACCATGTGCTACCCTGGCTGTTCGTACACAATATGAGTAAGGATTTGTTGTCCTGGGCTGTAAGGATGGGATCCTATTGCCTTTTTCCTTGAAGACATGAATAATGAATTATAATGTGGCTCTTGTCTGTCACTGAAAGGCAGGAAGAACTGGCTAAAGACAGTAGTGTTCAAATTTGTGACACTTCTGTTACCTGGGTATGCCTGAAAGGTGGACCCTGTGACAATGCTCAGGGCCAGGAGGAGCCAGTTCTAAGTGAGGCGTTAACCCCAAGCTGGAAACAAGCACCACACGGGTACTCTAGCTTAGTACTTCAAGAGGCTAACTTTGCTGTTGGTGACAATCATTTCACATTCTTAGCCCTGTATCATCTGCCGTCATGGTAACAGGAGAATATAGAGAAAACAGATTATTTATATCAGGACCTGAACAGGGCATCTAGGATCGAATTTTAGGTGTGCCTCATTCCTGCCTCCTCTCCTCTCCCCCAACCTTACCACGAATTTTCTTGTTACATACATGATATGTTCCATGCCCATTCTCACCAACCGAAGGGAAAAGACTGGTGGGCTGGCTGATCTGCTCTAAGTCATTTGTCTATGATGATTAAATCGTGGTCACAGCATCCCAGGAACTTTTCTGAGTAACTGTAAAATAACATTTTCAGAATGAGCTGTGGTGTGTGTATGAATGTACGTGTGCTCAGGTGATTATATACCTGTGTCTGCACCCTGGGGGAGGAAGGTAGTGGGGGAGGTGAGGATGGGGGAGCCAATAATGCTTGCAGGAGGAAGCACCCATCTTTGGCTTCCTTCTCACTGGTGAACACAAGTAAGGCTGCTTGCGTCCTTCCAGCCTAGCCACCTAGACCCCAGATTGGGGAGTGTAGAGAGGAAATTCTTTCCTGAGACTGAGCTAAAGAGGGTGGGCCTTTGGGCATGAATTTTATGCAAGATCATGTGTGATCCTGGGAGAACTCTTCTCTAGTATATCAAAAACATTAAGCCACTAGATCCCTCTGAATGGGAGAAGGGAATTTTAATAGCATCTGGCAGGCTAGAGAGACATGTTTTTAATATTAAGATGCTGCTTGAGATAATCGAGCTCCTTTTATGAATGACCAGTAAGTGGCTTAATTGAACTAAGTCACCTGGCTTCTTTGCCCATTACATTTCTGTGATGCACTTCACCACCTCAGCAGGAATGAACCTGGGACATTTGCTCAGGAGGGATAGAGATTCTTGGTGTCATCTCCAACTACATTCTGTGCTTTCTGTGAGGATAGGGTGGCAGGAAATGATAGAAAACCTGGACACAGACCTGAAGCAGCATCTCAGTTTCATGCTCTGAAGTGGTGGTCAGAGAGAAGTTGGTGTGGACGTGAGGGGCTGGGAGCTTACAGCAGCTGCTCCTGCTCTCGCTAGCAGGTGAGTCCTTGAAACAGTGGGAGAGCTGGAAGCCTAGGGCAAGAACTTAAGAGGAACATACCTGTTTCTCAATCCTTGATGAGGGGCAAGGCCACCACTACTAGGATATTAGACTTTTATGGCCAGAAGGCCTGGGTGTGAGTGCTTGTTCAGAATGTGCATCTGTGGATAGAAACCACAGAGGCTTGAGCCCCAGGAACATGTTTTGGCAGTCATCTAGGACCTCTGACTGAGCAAGGTGTTGCCTGGCTATGCTGTCCATCAACAATTTGCTAGAAGGTCCACTGCTCCTAGGCACTGAGTCTAGGGGAGAAGCACTGGAGTTGAAGACAAAGTCTGCCCTTGATGAGCGAATGGTCTAGCAAGGAGATGAAACTTGTGTAGGGTATGTTGTAACAGATCAGGAAGGCCAAGTGAAGCCACGATCGTTCAACTAGGGCTAGTTTCCATGCTTGGAGGACCACAGAATCCCAGGATGTCAGAAATGGAGGTGCTTTATAGATGAGTTAGGTCAACCCCTATAGTTTCCAGTGGGGAAATCAAAGATAATCAATGATTTGTTCAAGACCAGTCTGAGCAAGGGAAAGATCCCATCTCTAAAAACAGCCAGGCATTGTGGTGGGTGCTTGTAGTCCCAGCTACTTAGGAATCTGAGACAAGAGGATCACTGGAGCCCAAGAGTATGAGGTTTCTGTGAGCTCTGATGTCAAAGCACTCTACTCAGGGAGACAAAGTGACAATAAATAAGTGATTTGCCAAATTAAGTAAGTTAAAATTCGTGAGTTACCTTGTCTTGTATATTTACCATGACCTCTCAGAGGCTTAGACTCAGAGCTGGTCCCTGTACTTTCCAGATGAGGTACAGCAGCATCATAGTGTGACCTTATTCACGTCTGATGTCATGGGCTTCAAGCCACACCAGATTATTGTCTGGTCCCCACCTCTAATTAGGAGCCATCACCTTTTCTATTTCTGGTCAGGTAGGTCAAAGATACTAAATTGTGTCTGTTACAGAAACTCTTCATTTCAAAACTGAGTAAAGGGGGAGATTTTTGGGAGACTCAGGCCCAGGCCTTGGAGGAATAGCATGAAATAAGTGGGGACCCTCAGTTTCCATTGCTTTCTTATCACTCATGAATATGTCAGAAATTTCTCCATTCCAGTTGTCTGTATGAAGTCTGTTTGTGGCAGAGCAGCCCAGGAGCCAGGGTCTGAGAAATGGAGAGGCTGTAAGGATGGAGGGTAGGAGGTGTTGTGTAGATGCCTCCCTCGAGGGGGTATGAGAAAGCCACAGCTGCTCTCACCAGTGTTTCATGCGTGGTCGGCTGGCCCAGTGGGTTCTTCCTCAGAGTTCCCTCAGCATCTCTTTAGCCAATCTACCCCAAATTTTCCCTGGAATGGTTTTTAGGGCATTTGTTCAAAGAACATGGAAGAGGATGGAGCTTACAAACAGAAACAGAAAACTGGAGAATCTCAGTGACCAGGTAGATAGGCAAGAGAGTCCTGGTAGCATTGTGAGGGGCTGTGCTCACAGTGAACAAGTGAAGTGCATCAAGGATGGTCTGCAGAGAGGCAGGGTGTACACTGAGGGGAAGGTTGCAGG
>NW_003852772.1:81378-82834 GCF_000181295.1 Otolemur garnettii
TTCTTTTTCATTTCTGGTTCAGCTCTTTTGGGTTCTGTCTCTTCTCTTTCTGGCTAATAGAGCAAGAGGTCATCAATTTTATCTTTTCAAAGAATATACTTTTTCTTTCATTGATCCTTTGTATTTTGTTGTTGTTGGTTTGGTGGTCTTTTGGTTTAGTTCTGCTGTGACCTGAGTTATTTCTTTTCTTTTCTTGGCTGTAGGTTTGCTTTGCCTTTCCATTTCTGGTTCCCGGGGATGAGTCATTAGATTGTTAATGTGTACTCTTGCTGTCTTTTTGACGTAGGCATATTAGGCTATGAATTCTTTCCTTAGGAATGCTTATGCTGAATCCCATAGATTTTGAGAGCTTTGTGCCCTTTGACATTCAGGTAAAGGAACCTTGTGATTTACTTCTCAATTTCATTCCCAACCTAATAATCAATCATTCAGCAGCAGCAGCCTGTTCAATTTCTATGACTTTGTGTAAAATGGAGTGTTTCTCTTGGAGTTGATTTCCAGTTTTATTCCCCTGTGGTCTGAGAAGATACATTGTATGTTTTCTACTTTTTTTATTTGTTGAGACATATTTTATAGCATAAGCCAAGATCAGTCTTGGAGAACGTTCCATGTGCTGATGAGAATATTACATTCAGGAATTTGGGGGTAAAATATTCCATAAATGTCTGTTAGACCAGTTTGTTCTACAATCCTATTTAAGATCAGTGGTTATTTATATTCTGCTTGGATGATCTGTCCAGTTTTATCAGTGAAGTGTTCAAGTCCTTAGAGATTACAATGAAGCTGTTTATCTCTTTGCCTAGATCTGATAGGGTTTGCTTCATAAATGAATATGTGACCATGTTAGGTGCATACAGATTCAGAATTGTTATGTCTTCATGTTGAATTTATTCTTTTACCACTATATAATGATCATCTTTGTCTTTCTTTACTACTATTGATTTCAAGCCCATCTTATCTGAGAAGAGAATGGCTACACCTGCTTTCTTTGGGTTTCTCTGTCCATGGAATATCTTTTTCATCCCTTCATGTTGAGTTTATGTGAGTCCTTAAAGGATAAATTTGTTTCCTGAAGAAAAAAGATATTTAGCTTGTAATTTCCCATCCATTCAGCCAGATTGTGACTCTGAGACAATTCACAATGACTGATGGAATCGATATGTAGGATGCTGTTCTGTTCATCCTGTTGAATAATATCTTGTTGCTTTGTTTTACTTCTTGTGCTATGGTTTTATGTTGAGCTCTGAGCTTTAGCATTTGGGGTGTTTACACTAGTGGGTATCTATTGCGCTGATCTGTGATAATGCAGTTCTGAGTATTTCCTGCAGGGAAGGTCTGGTTTAGACAAATTCCATCACTGTGATCTGCTGAAAAAATCTTCATTTCTCCTTCATATAGTTTTTCAGCATAACAAACTCCAGGGTGGCAGCTTTATTATTTTATTTATTTTATTTTT
>NW_003852772.1:82854-86634 GCF_000181295.1 Otolemur garnettii
GCCTGGGCTGGATTCGAACCCGCCATCTTGGGTGTACATGGCTGGCGCCTTAGCCACTTGAGCCACAGGTGCTGAGCCTACAGTCCTATTTAAGATCAGTGGTTATTTATTTTCTGCTTGAATGATTTGTCCAGTTTTATCAGTGAAGTGTTCAAGTCCTTAGAAATTACAATGAAGCTGTTTATTTCTTTGCCTAGATCTGATAGGGTTTGCTTCATAAATGAATATGCAACCATGTTAGGTGCATACAGATTCAGAATTGTTATGTCTTCATGTTGAATTTATTATTTTACCACTATATAATGATCATCTTTGTCTTTCTTTACTACTATTGATTTCAAGCCAATCTTATCTGAGAAGAGAATGGCTACCCCTGCTTTCTTTGGGTTTCTCTGTCCATGGAATATCTTTTTCATCCCTTCATGTTGAGTTTATGTGAGTTCTTAAAGGATAAATTTGTTTCCTGAAGAAAAAAGATATTTAGCTTGTAATTTTCCATCCATTCAGCCAGATTGTGACTCTGAGACAATTCACAATGACTGATGGAATCGATATGTAGGATGCTGTTCTGTTCATCCTGTTGGATAATACCTTGTTGCTTTGTTTTACTTCTTGTGCTATGGATTGTGTGAGCTCTGAAATTTATCATTTGGGGTGTTTACACTGGTGGGTGTCTATTGCGCTGATCTGTGATAATGCAGTTCTGAGTATTTCCTGCAGGGAAGGTCTGGTTTAGACAAATTCCCGCACTGTGATCTGCTGAAAAAATCTTCATTTCTCCTTCATATAGTTTTTCAGCATAACAAACTCCAGGGTGGCAGCTTTATTATTTTATTTATTTTATTTTTGCAGTTTTTGGCTGGGGTCCAGTTTGAACATGTTCCTCCAAGTATATGGGGCCAGCACCCTACTCCTTTGAGCCACAGGCCACACCCAGGGTGGCAGCTTCTATGATGAATAAGCTGAAGATGACATAATGTGAAGCAGGTGGCAGTCTAGAGACATCTCCTTACCAACTACTTGTGGTGAGACCATGAAAGTGGACTTCAGCCACCTTAGGCTGGGGAATCTACCCAGGAACATCACTGCAGGGGCACAGTGAAGCAGAAAGAGATTTCAGGAGCCAACAAGGAGGTCTGGGGGTGAGGAAAACCAACACAGAAATCTGGTGCTTGGTATGGGTAGAAGCCAGCAGACTGGCAAGCTGTCCAACAAAGGACTGGGAATGGGAAAGGGATGTCTTATAGTTTTTGGATTCTGGACTGGGTTTCTCACTGGGGCAACAAGTAAACTCAAATAGCACCCTGTGGCTGGGGTTGAATGCTGGGCATGGTGGTCCTCCCATTGGATTGGCTCCTGGTGGGGGGCTGCCATCATGGGAAAGCTGTATGTGGGAACCTTTGTGAGGTCCTAGTGCATGACTGGCCCTATCAAACCTACTGAGCTCCAGCAGTCATCCTTGGGGTAAGCTGAGTGGCCACCACAGCCCCCCAAAGGGCTACTTTGTTTTCAGGGAGCACTGTTTGATAGGACTCTTGGGAAGTCGAGTGAGAACTATGACACCCCAGTCCTGTGGGCACTGAATGCTGACAAGTGAATGAAGTTGTTCATTCTCTCAGAATCATCATTTGCCCAAACTATGGGAATTCTGAAAGTCCTCAAATCTATTTATGTTACATAAATATGACCTAATCCACTTTCATACTACAACAATGAAGCCTGAAACCTGGTCTGCTTTTAAGAGAGATTTTCCATGGAGCAGAATAAATGAGGCTGGATACAGATGGTCCCTGCTATTGCCAGAAGTAAAGTTTTTACTCATCTAGGTATAGGAGAAGAGTGGGTAAGCAACTGCGCTCATAGAAATACAGGTCTCAATACCAACAAAAAGATCATGTGCCAACTAATGGGAACAAGATAATCAAAACAGATTATACAGCCCAATTAACTACTTCAATAACAGTTACACATTGTCTGAAAGGTCCTAGATTATAATTTTAACAAAAGAGTAAGTCAAGATGTTTCATGGTTAATGTCTGGTAACTATTTAAATACAAGTACACAATATCCTGTGAGAATAAGCAAAGAAAATGTACTTGTAACCTTTTTTCTAGATTATTATACTGAAGTAATAAACTGAAATAAAATCCCCTATATCCTCTGTCTAATCTAAAAAAAAAAGTTATCTGCATCAACTAATTCCACTAGTGTATTCCAGTTTGAAATGCTCTTGTATCTGGCACTGCAGGGGCAGTCACTACTGCTTGCACCCTCCTTTAAGCCCCTTACCACTTTCTTATTGGCATTTGCGTATCTCTGTTTCCTCACCTACGCTATTGGAATGCAAGATTCTCAAAAGTAGCAACACTAGTTCTCTCTACATTCTCACCATATACTTAGTGCCCTCCGTCTAGGCAGCATTATGAAGTTTCAATTAAATATAATTTATATGTGATTCTAACTTGAAGTAAATAGAAACAGGAAGCTAGAGAAGGAAAGAAGAATTATTTCAAGTCCAGTTACAAATCGATTCATGTCCAAGTAGCATTTGACAGACGTGTGAAGCAATACAGGTTCCAGAAAAGATAACAGCCAGGATTGGTAACCTGTGGTTACAGCTACTTGGGAAGCAAAAGCAGGAGGATCACTTAAGTTCAGGAGATCAAGGCTACAGTGAGGTATGATGAGATGAGATGGAATCTACTCCTGGTGAACATTCTGTGAGCACTGCTGACATGACCACTTAGACACTTGTTATAGAAACTTAGTTGATAAGGCAGAGGGAGGGTTAGAGAGGATTGAGTCCAATTTTGAAACAAGGTTTACTGTGGGTAAAATGCTATCAAATAGTATCACATGCCACAAAGAAATCTTTCCTGAATTTAAGAGTCAACTCATACAGTAAAACTTCATTGTTGTCTTACTTGAAGAAATTGCCACATCTACCTCAACTTTCAGCAACTACCACCCTGGTCTGTCAGCACCATCACCATCAAGTCAAAAATCCTCAACCAGCAAAAAGATTACTGAATATGAATTCCTAAAGATGAATATTATCATTTGTTAGCAACAATACCTTTTGGGGGAGAGAGTGGGAAGGGACAGGGTCTCACTCTATCACCCAGGCAACAGTACAGAGGCATCATCATAGTTCACTACAACCTCAAACTTGTGGGCTCAAGAGATTCTCCTGCTTCAGCCTCCCAAAGTGCTAGGGTTATACGCATGAGCCACCGTACCAGGCCCAACAAAGCACTTTTAAAGCAAGATCTATACATTTATTGAGACATAATTGCAGTTAACAGACTACAGTATAGTGTAGACATAACTTTTACATGCACTGGAGAAGAAAATAATGTGCATGGCTCACTTTATTACAGGATTCACTTCAACGCAGTGCTGTGCAATGGAACCTGCAGTACGTCTATCTGCTTCGATTCAATCTGTTCCTTCAATAGATGAGGATGAGACTTAGGCAAGAAGAAAAGGAGGGTGTGCCTTGTGGTATTGGGTATTATTAGCTCAAATAATCATTACTAACAGAAAGCTGTCAAGGAAGGAGCTTATGGCAGTGAGAAAATATACACACTAAAAATACACACCGAGGAGAAAGGGGAACACTTGTGCACTCATGGGGAAATGTAAAGTAGTACACCCACAGTGCAGAGCTGGATGGAGCTATCTCAGAAAACTAAAAGTAGAACTTACCATGTGATCCAGCAATCTCATATATGCAAAGGAAAGGAAATTAGGGTATTTAAAAGATAGGTACACTCACAT
>NW_003852772.1:87066-89435 GCF_000181295.1 Otolemur garnettii
GTAATGTGCCCAACACAAGGATACATGTTTGAGGTAATGGATATCCCAATTACCCTGATTTGATCATTAAACACTGTATGCTTGTATCAAAATATCACATGTACATCCAAAATATGTACAACTATTGTATATCAACTAAAAAATGTAATTATTTAGTAATGTCCAAAGATCAGATGCCTGAAATTTTAAGCAGCAAAATTGGAATAGAAGGGAATGTCTTCTGTAATACAAAGCCATGCTATAAAGTGAATTAGGCACATTTTCTTAATCATTTTTAGTTAAATACCAGGAGTAAATTTTTGTATGGGTAAAATAAACATAGTCTTGGTCTAAAATACATTGATAGGCTGAGTGCAGTGGCTCATGCCTATAATCCTAGCATTCTGAGGGGCTGAGGCAGGTGGTCTGCCTGAACTCAGGAGTTTAAAACCAGCCTGAGCAAGAGCAAGACCCACTTTCCAAAAAAGAAAAGAGAAAAATGAGCCAGGCATTATGGTGGGCACCTGTAGTCCCAGCTACTTGGGAGACTGAGGCAAGAAGATCGTTTGAGCCCAAGAGTTTGAAGTTGCTGGGAACTATGAAGCCACAGCACTCTACCCAGAGGAAAAGAGTGAGGCTATGTCTCAAAAGACAAGAAATAACCCCCCCCACAAATGTTGAAAATTTACCTTTTTAACCATCATGCCAAGATCAGAAGGATACTTGAAAAATGAAAAATCCTCATGAAGAACAAATATAATTCCCAAATTTGTCTTAAGTAGAATTCTAGCCAATTTGTATACTCCTGTCTCCAGTTTTAAGGATGAAGAAATTGAGGCAGAGGCAGTTCTGTGGCAGCTTGTACTCCACATCTAAACAGAGCTAACCACTTCCTTCTTCCTTTACCTCATGCCCTTCCTCTGTGCTTCATCCCTCCGTTTCTTTCAAAAACTCTCTTCTTCTAGACCCTTAAATACAGTTTCCCTACAGTCTGACTTTGGTTCTTTTCTGTTCCCAGGCTATGGAAGCTTACTAGATAATTCCTACCACATCCCTAATACTCCAGTGACTCTCAAATTGGAATCTCCATCTGGCTACACACTTCTGAGAACAGATATATACGTTCCAGTGCTTGAACCTTCTGTGGGAAGAAAATATGACAGCTAAAACTTTGTCTTGCATTTCCAAAATTATCCATAATTTGGCTGCTGTGAATTTTCCCTTCACAGTACTGCGTTCCTTCTTTGTCTTCCAGAGCCCTGTATTGTCACTATGAAACTGCTGCCATTCTCCTACTTTTCTTCTCCCGGGGAGTCTGAAATTCTGAGATGACCTGTCTCAGTGTGATCCTGCTTCATTCAGATTAAGGCATTTAGAAGCGTTCAAGTTTGGGCTCAGCAACTGTAGCACAGTGCTTATGGCGCCAGCCACATGCACCAAGGAAGGCGAGTTTGAATTCAGCCCTGGCCAACTAAATAACAATAACTACAACAACCACAACAACAACAAAATAGCCAGGCATTGTGGGGGGCACCGGTATTCCCAGCTACTTGGGAGTCTGAGGCAAGAGAATTGCTTAAGCCCAAGAGTTTGAGGTTGCTGTGAGCTGTGACACCACCCCACAATATGAGGGTGACATAGTGATTCTGTCTCAAAAAGAAAAAAAAGAAGGGTTTGAGTTCTTTCACTATGAATAATTTTATTTGATAATCTATCTCCTCTTCTCTCATTTTCTTTGTTCTGATTCCAAAGTTTCTGTTAGTCAAATGTTGAACCTCTTCTACTGATAACTTCTAAGTTTGTGTTTTACTTCTATTTTGGGGAAAAGATTTCTCCAAAAAATCTTTCTGTTTTTCAGTTTCTCATCTGGAGAGACTATCACTTTTTTTTTTGAGACAGAGCTTCAAGCTGTCACCCTGGGTAGAGTGCCATGGCATGACAGCTCTCAGCAACCTCCAACTCCTGGGCTCAAGCGATTCTCCTGCCTCTACGGCCAAGTAGCTGGGACTACAGGCATCCACCACAATGCCTGGCAATTTTTTTGGTTGCAGCCATCATTGTTGTTTGGTGGGGCGGGGCTGGATTCGAACTCGCCAGCTGAGGTATATGTGGCTGGCACCTTAACTGCTTAAGGTACAGGCACTGTCATTTATTTTTCAATTTACTTTTTTATTTGAGACAGAGTCTCATTATGTCGCCGTTGGTAGAGTGCCATTGCATCACAGTTCACAGCAACCTCAAATTCTTGGGCTTAAGCGATTCTCTTGCCTCAGCCTCCCAAGTAGTTGGGACTATAGGCACCCACCACAATACCTGGCTATTTTTTCAGAGATGAGGTCTCACTCTGGCTCAGGCTGGTCTTAAACCTGGGAACTCAGGCAATCCACCCA
>NW_003852772.1:90225-90727 GCF_000181295.1 Otolemur garnettii
ACTGGTGGTGAGCTGGGTTAGGTGGTCCCCAGTCCCCGGCCTCTGGATGATTTGCTTCAGTCCTGGGGGATTAGACACAGACCAGGCTGGCAAACTTTTTCTCAGGCCTCATTGAGGGTACTTGCTGTGATAGGGAAGTGTGGGGAGATCTCTTCCAGAAGGATGCTTAGGGAGGAGAAGGGAGGGGCAAGCCTGTCACCAGGCTCAGCAGACCCTTATCAGAGAGATTTGCAGAAGCAGGCAGTTGTGGGGTGCACGGGTCACTTGCACCTCCATTCCTCAGCAGTGACAGTAAACATCATCATTCAGGGGCACAAAGCACCTGCACACCCAGCTCCCTCCTTGGCCCTGCAGCAGGAGAGGTGGTGGGTGTGGCTGACACCATTGTGTGCGTGGCTCCCAGCCAGAATGCTCAGGTGGGGCGTGGGCAGTTGTGCCACCGGCCTGTCTCTGGGACCAGGTTTCTAGGACTCTCAGTGGAGGCAGGTAGCAGGGGGTGCAC
>NW_003852772.1:91668-93523 GCF_000181295.1 Otolemur garnettii
GCTGGGTTTGAACCTGCTACCCTCGGTGTATGTGGCTGGCACCGTAACCCCTATGCTACGGGAGCCAAACCCTTACCTCAGTCTTGGGCAACACAAGGGCCTGAGAATCCTCCTACAGCTAGGATTTTATTTTAATTTAATTTTATTTATTTATTTTTATTGAGACAGAGTCTCACTTTGTCACTCCTGGTCCAGTGCATGCATCATAGCCCACAGCATCCTCAAACTCTTGTGCTCAAGTGATTCTCTTGCCTCAGCCTCCCAAGTAGCTGGGACTACAGACACCTCACACAACTCTCGGCTTTATTTTTTTTTTGTTATAGTTGTCATTTGGCTGGCCTGGGCCGAGTTTGAACCCTCTAGCCCCCGTGTATGTAGTTAGCGACCTAACTACTGAGCTACGGATGCTGAGCCATGGCAAGAAAATTCTATTTTCATTTCATTCAGCTACTTGAGAGGCTGAGGCAAGAGGATCACTAATGCCCCAGAGTTGGAGGTTGCTGTGAGCTATGACATCATGGCACTCTACTGAGGGCAACAAAGTAAGACTCTATCTCAAAAAAAAAAACTAAAACAAACAAATAAAAAAACAACCAAAAAAAAATGTCTATGGCAATACAGGGGGAGCTGGCCCTGTACTTAAATCAGGCCTCACCTTCCTGTTATAGTCTGTTCTATGAAATGGAGAGGACAAAATTTACAAGAGTCAGGAGCTGGAAGGAGGATGACCTAAGCCAGGTAGCTGCACTCCCTACTGCCTGTGAACTCTTCCCCTGCCAGAATGTGAGCCCAGTGAGGGAAAGGGGCTGTATACTCTTAGTGTGTACACAACACCTAGATCAGTATTCACTGCATGCTAGATATTCAGTATATATTTGTTGGAAAAAATGAATTTGTTTATGGAGCCACACAGAGAACCAAGGAACATTGACACATAAATCTTACTGTATTCACACTGTGCAGTTAACAGAAAGAATAGATTTTCATCAACTGTTATATAGAGACCAGGCTCAGAGGTGCTTATTGACTATGGCTTTTCCCTGTCCCAGCACTGAGGTTGAAAGGACTCTGATCAAGGTTAGGTCCTGGCAGGGAGGCCCAAGTTAGGGCTAATCAAGCCTCTTTTCCACCCCACCCCACCCCTCTCAAACTCCAGTTTAATTACCTTTCATGGTTGCAAAACACCCCCGTCTAATGGTTCTGGGAATATAATTTCTTACTATGCTATTAGCGCCAGCTGATGGCACTGTCCCCACGTTAACATTAAAGAATAAGCACGGGGGTTCGGCACCTGTGACTCAAGTGGCTAAGGCGCCAGCCACATACACCTAAGGTGGCAGGTTAGAATCCAGCCCAGACCCGCCAAACAACAATGACGGCTGCAAGCAAAAAATAGCCAGGCATTGTGGCGGGCACCTGGGGTCCCAGCTACTTGGGAGGCTGAGGCAGGAGACTGGCTTGAACCTAGGAGTTGGAGGTTGCTGTGAGCTGTGATGCTAGGGCCCTCTACCCAGGGGGATAGCTTGAGGCTCTGTCTCAAAAAAAAAAAAGAAAGAATAAGTATAGAGTATTTACAGACCCTCTGCAACTTGAAAGTGATCAACTAATCTAGAGACACATGTCTGTTATCTGCAAAGCCTAGGAAGGGCTGAGCAGGGCAGGCCTGCCTGGGTCCACCATGAGGCTCAAAGATGCAACATTTTCACATGTATACTTTGCACTCATCTGAGCTGTGTCTGACTGTTTAAGGAAATGTAGAATGGTGAGCCAATTTATTTGTGGCTTGTTATACTTTTCTAAGTTTCTTCCCACCCCCTTTTCCTTTCTCTGGTTTGATGTAAGGATAATGTTTTTT
>NW_003852772.1:93989-95331 GCF_000181295.1 Otolemur garnettii
GTGGTGTAACAGCTCACAGCAACCTCAAACTCTTGGACTTAAGCAATTCTCTTGTCTCAGCCTCTCAAATAGCTGGGAGTACAGGCACCCATCACAACACTGGGCTATTTTAGAGATAGGGTTTTGCTCTTGTTAGGCTGGTCTTGAACCTTTCAGCTCAGGCAATCCATCTGCCTTGGGCTCCCAGAGTACTGGGATTACAGGCGTGAGCCACCTCGCCTATCCATTCCAATAAATTTTAAAATGGATTTTACGTTTTTTAAAAATTACAAATACTACTTATTACAAAGATAATGTTTTTATTTTATTAAAAACATCAAAGAGAGAAAGAAAACACTCCTATCAGGTTTTTATTATCCAGAAATAAGCACTTTAAATATTTTAATGTATATATACATATGCTGAATATTTTTACCCCCTACGGCAAAAAATGATTATCCAAGAATGCTACTTAATAATCTGTTCTATTTATTTAAAAATTGATTTTCAAGAGTTAGGTGCAGTGGCTCATACCTATAGTCCTAACAATCTGGGAGGCTGAGTTGGGTGGATTGCTTGAGTTCAGGAGTTTGAGACCAGCTTGAGTAAAGGGAAGACTCCATCTCTACTAAAAATAGAAAAACTAGGGTGGCGCATGTGGCTCAAAGGGGTAGGACGCCTACCCCATATGCTGGAGGTGGCGAGTTCAAACCCAGCCCTGGCCAAAACAACAACAACAACAACAACAACAAAACTGCAAAATCAAAAAAATAGAAAAACTAGCCAGGCATTAGGGCTGGAGCCTGTAGTCTCAGCTACTTGGGAGGCTGAAGCAAGAGAATCACTTGGGCCCAGGAGTTGGAGGTTGCTGTGATCTATGATGCCACAGCACTCTACCGAAGGCGACAAAGTGAGACTGTCTCGAAAAAAAAAAAAAAAAGCATTGTGCAGTATAAAAGTTCCTCCATGCCATTTCAGAGGCAGTCAATGAAGGCTTTTCTATGTTTATTGGGAGGACTAAGTGGAAGGTGCACTTTGCTATATGCCTATATGTTTGGGAGGTTTATTTGGGTCATAATGTGGATTTTAAATACCAAACCAGTGTTTTTCCAGTGACTCTGGTCAAAGGATCCTGAACCAGGTAACTGGTATTTGTTACTGAAATTATGATCACCTCTTGCTCTTGCTCAGGCTGGTCTTGAACCACTGAGCTCAAGCAATCCAGCCACCTCGCCTCCTGAGTGCTGGGATTACAGGTGTGAACCACCATGCCCAGCCAAGCACATTCGTTTAAAAACTAGGCTAAATATCAGTTTGCTTTCTCTACCTGAGATAAACCAATGAATGAAAGAATAAATAAACA
>NW_003852772.1:96223-103416 GCF_000181295.1 Otolemur garnettii
GATGATCAATCTTTCTCTTGGAGGGTATTTTCTTAGGGTCCTCAGTGTCCCCTTATTGTTTGGCTCCATTTAGACAACCTCATGGGGGAACCGTCTGCTGAAGAACTCCCTTAGGACCCCTTCACACTACTGTTTTCTCCTGAAGTCACCTGGAGTCTGGCTGCACGTCTGCGCGCAGGTGCATTAGGCAGCTGCTGGCCCAGGATTTTTACCTGGACCTACCTTTGGCTCAGAGAGGCCAGCCAGACATATGACATTCAGTTCTCTATATGTCTGAGTCAATATAAGCAATTAATTATAAGACATGAGAGATTCTGTATAATACTAGGTGTTTATATCATCTTTAAACCACAGACCAGAAAGAAACAGCTCCTGAATCTCTTGTCCTACATGATCTGGAAAAGTAAACAGCAGAATAATTCTTCTACTTAACAGATAATTGTGGATGAGCCACCCTGGGGTGAGCACTGAGCAGACCATTGGGTCTAGTCGTGCAAGACACGTGTCCCTGTCTTGTGGCCAGCACAGGGCAGCATGCAGTGTGATAAGGAATCCATGTCTGCAGGGTCCTAGGGAACACTGAGAACCCCCTCTGCATAAGTGGCTCACCAGAGGTCTGTAGGGGAAGCAGGGCTAATCGGAAAATGATCAAGAAAAATAGGGTTCCAGGAGAGGGAAAAGCCAGTACACAGACCCATGGGAGATCAAATATAGGACCACAGAGTGTGCAAAGGGAGTAATTCTCCCTTTGCAGATTTTTCCCTCAATTTTAAATGATAAAGAATACCTGAGTCCATTACCCATTTACATGCAACATTGGCCTATGATTCCTCCATAGAGGAATCCAACCTCCCCATTCTTTCCCTATTTTTTTTCTTTTTCTTTTTTTTAGAGGCAGAGTTTCACTTTGTTTCCCTTGGTAGACTGCTGTGGTGTCATACAGCTCACAGCAACCTCCAACTCTTGAGCTTAAGCAATTCTCTTGCCTCAGCCTCCTGAGTATCTAGGACTACAGGTGCCCACCATTTTTTGATTGCAGTTCAGGCGAGGCAGGGTTTGAACCCACCACTCTCAGTATATGGGGCCGGCGCCCTACTCACTGAGCCACAGGCACCGCCCCGCCATTCTTTCCCTATTTATCTGTGTCTTTTTTAACACACCCAAACAGAATACAGATGATCATCAGGAAGAAAACCAGGAAAGCCCCAAACACGGATAGCTGACTCAGGGGAACAGCAATCACAGCACTTGAGATCCAGCTTGACATCAAGTGATGTGACTGTAGGGTATGAATCCCAAGATGTCTTCTCTAGGGGGTCATTGTCAGGAGGATAGGGACTCTAAGCCTCACCCACTCTACCCCTGCTATTCTAGGGGATTCAGGAATCCCGAAGAGGCACCTGTTCCCCGCTTCCTCCTGATGTGTGGAGACACAAGGTGTCCTTTAAAAAATCATGCAGTGGCTTGGCATCTGTGGCTCAGGCAGCTAAAGCGCCAGCCACATACACCTGAGCTGGTGGGTTCGAATCCAGCCCAGGCCCACCAAACAACAGTGACGGCTGCAACCAAAAAATAGCCTGGGTTTGTGGCAGGTGCCTGTAGTCCCAGCTACTTGGGAGGCTGAGGCAAGAGAATCACCTAAGCCCAGGAGTTGGAGGTTGCTGTCAGCTGTGATGCCCATAGCACTCTACCCAGGATGACAGCTTGAGGCTCTGTCTCAAAAAAAAAAATAATAATAAAATAAATAAATAAATAAATCATGCAGTGTTTAAACATGCTGAAGGTGTGAAAATTATGCCACAGACCCTTGTGTGCCCATGATAACAGTTTAACAAATGCTAATATGCTTTTATGTGTGACATATTTTTAATAGATAAAATTATGTGAATGTAATAAAGACTCCCCTTTCATCCAATTCTTCTCCCTTTTCCTAGTGTGACTTTGTCATGTGTCCTTTCTATCCTATTATTTTCTACATGTACAGGCACATGAGCCTAACAATCCATGGATTGGTAAGTGAGAGGCACACGGAACTACTGTTTTAAAATAAAATGAGGAACTGTGACTGGCATCAGATGGTAAACTAAATGGTTTTCATGATGCACATCCAGAGATAGAATTCTAGTCCACCTCAAGAACCCAAATTTTGTGGGTTTTTTTGTTTGTTTGTTTCTTTGTTTGTTTTTTTTAAGACAGAGCCTCAAGCTGTCACCCTGGGTAGAATGCTGTGGCATCACAGCTCACAGCCACTCCAACTCCTGGTCTCAAGTGAGTCTCCTGCCTCTGCCTCCCAAGTAGCTGGGACTACAGGTGCCCACCATAATGCTATGTTTTGTTTGCAGCCATCATTGTTGTTTGGCGGGCCCAGGCTGGATTTGAATCTGCCAGCTCAGGTGTATGTGGCTGGTGCCTTAGCCGCTTGAGCCACAGGTACCAAGCCAAGAACCCAAATTTTACAAAAATATGAAGAAGCATTCTTTTTCTGTTTTACGTTCTACATTATAGTTTCCAATGGCTTTATATTATTATGACCTGAACATTATTAATTTTTGCCTTTCTCAGCCTCCAAATTGTCATTACCTCTTAAACATTCCTCAATCCCTTTTTTACTGTGAAAGTCTAGATAGGAAACTTGGTTAATTTTCCTCCTCAATTTTTTTTAAAAATTATTTTATTTATTTATTTATTTATTTGAGACAGAGTCTCACTATGTTGCTTTTTGGTAGAGTGCTATGGCATCACAAATCACAGCAACCTCAAACTCCTGGGCTTAAGCGATTCTCTTGCCTCAGCCTCCCAAGTAGCTGGGAACACAGGCACCTGCCACAGTGCCTGACTATTGTTTTTGTTGCAGGTGTCATTGTGGTTTAGCGGGCCCCGGGCTGGGTTCAAACCTGCTACCTCTCCTTAAGGAAGAAGACTAGTGTAGAAATCCAAACTGGGGTCTCACAGAGAGCAGAGGGTGAGGCTGTGGTCTCTCCTGAACTATAAGCTGGCAGGGGGTCCTTCCTTTTTGCTCCCTCCTTCTCCATCTAATGGGATTTTCTCTTCTGGAGTATACACAGGTGGTGCTGGCAAACCAGATGATGGGAAAATTTGATATTTTTCCCAGCCTGTTTCCCCTGTAGTCCCTTCCACCCCAGTACCCTGGTTGACATTTGTTTACACAGGACTCACACTATTGAGGATTATCTCTTCAGCACATAAAAGCTTACACATTGGAACCTCTGACCACGTCCCCTCTTTTCTACAAAAGAGGTCTAGTTCTAACACTGTAAATGGTGTTATAGTTCAAACTCCCATCGACGGGTCAGATTTCTCCACCTGCTAACTGATATTGAGGCCTAGCTATGTTCCAAAGAAAATCAATTGAGACTTTTGGAGGCTGTCCCATGTAGGATCTTCCAGTTTTTTAAGAACAAGCAGCCCAGGGGTGAGTCCTGCCACCACTGCCTCCCAGTCCCTCAGACACACACACCACTCCATGGGGAGCAGACTCTCATTCTTGCCCCTACAAGCCTCTTGTCCTTATTGCTTCCCGGTACCTCTAATTTGCAAAGAAATGGGGGCTGACCTGGGGACATAATATATCCTTTAAGGACATTGTTGAAGTCCTTTACTATAGTGCCCTTTACTCCTGTAGTGCTGAGGGAGATAAAGCCATTCCAAAGAAGTACGGTTGTTATGAAGAATGAGGTGGCAGAAAAAGGTTCCCAAAGACCAAAAAGTAGAGAGGTCTCTAGACAAAATACATACCCTGCTTGTGGCAAAAAGTTAGAAAAACAACCCAGAAAGGTCACTCTTCTCTGGGCTGATACTAAAGGGAAAGTGGCTCATGCTGTGGAGTTCTATCTGCATGAAAAGGGTACAGGGAAGGATAGTGACTTAAAACAGCTAATGTAAGAGAACTTCAATTGGCTTCTTATTCCCTTCTCTCCTTCCAATTCATGCCAGGTCTGAACCATTAATGACTCTTTTTGTGGGGATGATTGTCCTTAACAGTGAAACAACTATTTTCAGTAAGGAGCCGGATGCAGTGACTCATCCAAGTGATCCAAGGCAGAAGGATCACTTGAGGCCAGGAGTTTGAGACCAGCATGAGCAAGAGTGAGACCCATCTCTGCAAAAACAGTACAAAAATTAGCTGGGTGTGGTGGTGCATGCCTCTAGTCCCAGCTCCTCAGGAGGATCTCCTGAGCCTAAGAGTGTGAGGCTGCTGTGAGCTATGAGGACTCCATGGCATTCTAACAAGGGTACAGAGTGAGACTCTTTTGGGAAAAAAAAAAAAAAGAATTATTCTAAGATTGTAGCAATTTAGTTCCGTGTTCAGCTCCATTTCTAATTCTAATTCTCATTCTCTTGCTATTTCCACCACATCTACTGTTTCTTCCCTTACTGAAGCCTTGAATCCTTCAGTGTCATTCATGAGGGTTGAAACCAACTTATTTTAAATTTCTATTAACTTTGATAATTTGACCTCCTCCCGTCAATCATGAATGTTCTTAGTGTCATCAAGAATAGTGAATTATTTCCAGAAGGTTTTTATTTTACCTTGCTCAGATCTATCAGAGCAATCACTATAACAGCTACAGTCTTGTGAGATGTATTTCTTAAATAATGAGACTTGAATGGCAAAATTACTCATCAGTCCATGGGCTATAGAATGGCCGTTGTGGTAGCAGATATGAACTCATCATTGGTCTCCTGATTAATCTCTTGTATCTTATCATCAGAGCTCTTAGGTGACAAGCTTGGTACATTGTGAATAAAGAGTAATATTTTGAAAGGAATCATTCTTTTTCTGGGCAGTACATCTCAACACTAGATTTAAAATATTCAGTAAAACATGCTGCAAAAATACATCCTGTCGTCTATGATCTGCTCTTCTATTTGTAAGGTGCAGGCAGGATAGATTTAGAGTGATTGTTAAGGGCCCTAAGATTCTACATCCTCTAAATAATTCGCTGAGCTTCTGTATCAGACATGCTGTCTCCTCTACTACAAAAAAAGGAAAGATGACTTCTTTCCTCTTTGCAAGTGTTTGTAATGGGACATTGATACACAAACCTCTGCCAGCTTGACACCCCTTTCCTGCAGCTGCTCACCTCTCTCAGCCTTCAAAGAATTGAAGAGAGTTAGGGCTTTGCTCTGGATCCGGCTTTGGTTTAAGCACATATTGGGACTCATTTCCTCTTTTACTCAGGTGAGAAAAGCTTTCTTCGTATCACAAATATGGTTGTTTAACGTTCCTTTAATTCCTGTGTTCACTGAAGTAGCACTTTTAACATCCATCTAGAACTTTTCATTGCATTCATAACTTGGCTGTTTGACACAGAGGCCTAGCTTTTGACCTGTCTTGGCTTTTTACCTAATTTCCTCTCTTAGCTTACTCATTTCTAGCTTCAACCTAAAGGGGGACACGTGTAACTCTCTCTTTCACTTGAACATTTAGATGCCTTTGTGGGGGATATTAATTGGCCTAATTTTCATATTTTTGTGTCTCAGGGAATATGGAAACCGAAGGAGAGATGGGGGGATATGACTGGTCAATAAAGCAGAACAAACACAACAAATAGCAATTAAGTTCATTGACTTAAATGAGCAAGATGCATGGCCCCAAAACAATTATAATAATAACATCAAAGATTACCGATCTCCATAGCACATATGATAATGACAAAGTTAGAAGTATTTTCAGAATTGC
The DNA here is from genome assembly GCF_000181295.1 of Otolemur garnettii. NCBI lineage: Eukaryota > Metazoa > Chordata > Mammalia > Primates > Galagidae > Otolemur > Otolemur garnettii. Next base: position 101,928 of record NW_003852772.1, read on the forward strand.
CAAAATCTGACATACAGACATGCACTGAGCACATGCCATTGGAAAAATGGTGCTGATAGATTTACTAGAGGCAAGGTTGTAAAAATTCAGTTTGTAAAAATTCAGTCTCTTCAAAGAACAATAAAGTGAAGTGCAGTAGAATGAGGTCATGCCTGTATTTGACTTTTTACTGACAATGACTGAGTATATACAGCCCTCCAGGACAAGGTTAAGTACAAAAACAAGCTCGTGAACAGAAAACTTGGGAACTCAGCTGTTTCCACTCCAGTGTTCTCCAGGAATTAGGGAAGTTCAGTTTTCCCTTTAGGGGCTCCTATTTTTAACAATCCCAAGGCCAGGTCTCTACTGCTTCTACAGGTGACATGAAAATTAGGGGCCTGGAGGGAGATAAACTTACAGCATCCTTTCCTTATAACCATGTCTTAGAAACCACAATTCACATACACAGAATAATTTCAGGACTCTGCTAGGTGAGTATCTGTTTCTCAGCTCTGTTAAACAGTGAGTGTTCAAGACTTGTGTGGTTGAAAGAGGCAGGATTTTCTCAATGTAGTATTGAGAGAACTCGTTTTTCAAACTTTTAGTCATGTCTCCAGGAATTGTAATTAAATACAGTAATTTCTAGATAAAAGGCTAAATTTCATGAATCTTAGCAGATAATAAATGTATAGGTATTTCAGATGACTTTTATAAATTTTGGCATATTTGAGTCAAATCATTTTTGTGTTATTTCTTTGTTCTAGTAAGTGTGGAGATACTTTAGTATGTTCATAAAGTTTATGACTGTTTAAAATTATAATCTTAGAAAAGCTAAGATGTTTTCAACATTTCATATTAATTAGATTTTGGAAGATGGCCATAAAGCTCATTGTGTTTCATTCTATTACAGTAATTGCTAGTAGAATTATTTTCTTCTGGTTATCACAGAAATAAGTGGAAATATCACCATCTGCCATTTATCAGCTTTGTGTAGGGTTAATGGCTAAGTTACATAAATGGGGAATTTTGATATTTAGTCCACTTTTAAATACTACAATAAATTCAATTTTAATACTATATGTTGTCCAGGCACAGTGGTTCTTGCCTGTAATTCCAGCATTTTGAGAGGCCAAGGTTGGACAATCACTTGAAGCTAGGAGTTTAAGATCAGACTGAGAAATACAGCAAGATCCCATCTCTACAAAAAATAAAAAATAAAAAAATCAGCCAGACATCACAGCGCATGCCTGTAGTTTCAGCTACTTGGGAGGCTGAGGCAGGAGGATTGCTTGAGCTTAGCTCAGGAGTCTGAAAAGTTTGATGATGACATTGCATTCTAGACTGAGTGACACACCAAGACTCTGTCTCCAAAAAAAAAAGGCTCTGTGCCTGTGGCTCAGGTGGCTAAGGTGCCAGCCACATACACCTAAGGTGACGGGTTCGAATCCAGCCTGAGCCACCAAACAACAATGACGGCTGCAACCAAAAAATAGCTGGGCGTTGTGGCAGG
>NW_003852772.1:103436-105860 GCF_000181295.1 Otolemur garnettii
AGGTGCCTGCCACAACACCTGGCTAGTTTTTCTATTTTTAGTAGAGACAGGATCTCACTCTTGCTCAGGCTGGTCTTGAACTCCTGAGCTCAACCATTCCACTGGCCTCAGCCTCCCAAAGCCCTAGAATTACCTGGTGCTTTTGTTTTTCTTTTTCTTTTTGGCAACAAAAATTTGAAGGCTGCCAAGCCCAAGATCGAGGTGCAAAACAATTCTATTTCTAGTAAAAGGCCTCTTCTTTGTTTACAAATAGACCTTCTTTCTATGTCTTCCAATGTCTGAGAGAGAGATCATCTGTGTCACTTCTTTCTTTCCTATGGCTCAGAATTCTGCTTGCACAACCTGCATGGTGACAGTCTCGCTGTGTAACTGCTTGCTTAGGCCCTTATGTGGTTCATTTGTGTCACAGTTCACCTTTACACTCCACTGCCAAATATTGTTGTGGTGGAGTCAGACCTCCAATGATACTTGTTTGTTTTTTTAAAGCTAATTTTTATTAATCCAAAATTGACATACATAGTTTCAGGGTACATGTGATAATTTAATACATACATATAACTTGTAATGGCCAAATCTGTGTACTTGGTAGAAACATTTGAATTGCTCTTTTCTAACTAATTTGAAATGTACAATACAATATTGCAAACAGTAGTCACCCTGCTCGTCTATGTAGTCTTAGTTCTTTAATCAAATCAAGTATTTGTACCCATCAATCAACATCTCTTCATCTCTCCTCCTGGAAACCCTTTGCAGTTTCTGATAATCAATCTTTTGAGATCTCTTTTTAAAAAACTCAGATGACTGAGAATATGTGATATTTGTTTTTCTGTTCTTGGCTTATTTCACTTGACAGATGACAGAATTTCATTCATTTTATGAATAAATAATATTCCATTGTGAATATATAGCACATCTTTAAAACCGTTCATCCATTGATGGGCACTCAGGCTGATTTCAAATTTGGCTATTGTGAATAATGGTGCAATAAATAGACAAATACAGATACATTTGCAGTGTGCTGATTTCCTTTCTGTTTCACCCTCCAAAAGCATCATTGCTGCATCACATGGTCGCTGTGTTTTTAGTTTTTGAAGAACCTGCACACTCCTCTGTGCACTGGCTGTATTAATTTACATTCCCAACAACAGCGGGCAAGACTCTAGTTTCCCCACATCCTTTCCAACACCTATGATTTCCTGTGTTTTTCGTAAGAGGATTTTAACAAGAGGTAATATTTTAGTGTTGCTTTAATTTGTATTTTCTGATTAGCGGTGGTGAGCATTTTTTTACATACCTGTTGGCCATTTCTATATATTCATTTGATAAGTGTCTATTGAGATATTTTGCTGATTTTTAATGGAATTATTTACTTATTTATCTTTTATTGGTTTGCACTCCTTATATACTCTGGTTCTTGATCCCTTTTCAGATGAGTAGTGGCAAATATTCCCTCCCATTCCAGGGTTGCCATTTCACTGTATTGATTATTTTCTTTATTGTGCAGAAGCTTTTTAGCTTGATGTAAACCCATTTGTCTATTTGTACTTTGGTTGCCTGTGCTTTTGATGTCTTATGCAAGAAATTTTCACCCAGACCAATATCCTGGAAACTTTACTAATAGTTTTATAGTTTTAGGTGTTGGATGTAAAACTTTAGTCCATTTTGATTCAATTCTTGTGCAGGTAAGAGACAGAGGTCTAGCTCATTGTTCTGCATAAAGCTCTCCAGTAATCCCATCACCACTGTTGAAGAGACTGTCGTTTCTTTACTGTGTGTTCTTAGCACTGTTGTTGAAGATGAATTAACCTTGAGAGCGTGCATGTATATCTGTGTTCTCCATTCTGTCCCACACAATGTTAATTCTTCCAATTCATGAGCATAGAATATATTTCTGTTATTTTGTTTCCTCTTTAATTCATTTCATCAGTGTCTTAGTGTTTGTATAGATATTTTATTTCTGTGGTGAAATTGAGTTTTAGATATTTTATGATATTTCTTTTTTAAAATTCAAATTCTTACAGAGTATAACTGTTTTTGGTCACATGGATCACTTTTGAAACGTGAGCAAGGTCTGCGCCTGTGCCCGTCACCCAGATGGTGTTGATCGTCCCTGCTAGGTGGGTTTGCAGCACTATCCTCTTCCCTTCCTGCCTGCTTGCTTTCCACAGAGCGGTACTTCCCTCTGTGCACATGTGTGGTCACCGGTTCCTTCCAGTTTAATAAGGAATACATGTGGCTCTTCTTTATCCGTTCTTTAGCTACTTCACTTAGGAAGATGACCCCAAGTTACATCTAAATTGTTTCAAAATACATTAATTCATCCATTTATTTATTTATTTATTTATTTGAGACAGAGTCTCCCTTTGTCACCCTTGGTAGAGTGCCATAGTGTCACAGCTCACAGCAACCTCAAATTCTTGGGCT
>NW_003852772.1:105880-107654 GCF_000181295.1 Otolemur garnettii
CTGTGGTCCCAGCTACGTGGGAGGCTGAGACAGGAGACTCATTTGAGCCCAGGAGTTGGAGGTTGCTGTGAGCTGTGATGCCATGGTACTCTACCCAGGATGACAGCTTAAGGCTCTGTCTCAAAAAAAAAAGACTCTGTCTCAATAAATACTGTATGTTGTCAAAATAACTATAAGTTACCAGTTTTTGGTGTAGTGGTTCTTATGATATTGCTTAGTGATGAGAGAATAATAATTTTCCAAATATGAAAGACAGAACATTGCCTTATTATTAAAATTTTCCTCTCACTTTGTATATCCTTACTACTTCCTCCATTTCAAATAACATTTCACAAATGTAAAAACTGAATTTAAATGTTATTGTTAAAAATCTGGAATTTATGGCTTGGCACTCATAGCTCAGCACCTAGGGTGCCAGTCACATACACCAGAGCTGGCGGGTTCAGACCCAGTCCAGGCCTGCCAAACAACAATGACAAGTACAACCGAAAAATAGCTGGGCATTGGGAGGTGCCTGTGGCTCAAAGGAGTAAGGTGCCGGCCCCATATGCTGCAGGTGGTGGGTTCAAACCCAGCCCTGGCCAAAAACCACACACAAGCAAGAAAGAATAGCCAGGCATCGTGGTGGGCACCATAGTCCTAGCTACTTGGAAGGCTAAGACAAGAGAATCACTTCAGTCCAGGAGTTAGAGATTGCTGCGAGCTGTGATGCCATGGCACAATACCAGGCAACATAGTGATACTCTGTCTTAAAAACAAAATCTAGAATTTAACATCTGAGATCAGTTGAGATAGTGTTGTCTAGTGTTTATGTTTATTTAAATAAAAAACAAGAGAATGGAATCATGATAGAGTAAAAAATGATGATAGTGTTTGTCTAGTTGAGGTCCTTGAGTGCATCAGAAGCCTGAGAAACTTAAATAGCAGAAAATCTCCATGTCTCTGAACATTAAAAAATCCTGTTTGTTTTAGAATGCATTCATGTTAAAGTTTGCATTTTTTATCATATGGGAGGATAAATAATGTTAGAGAGTAAAGAATTCGTTCCTGATCCGTGCACATAAAGAACAGAGAAAAATTTTCTCCAAATTTCTTTCTTTCTTTTCTTTTTTTTTTTTTTCCTGAGACAGAGTCTCAAGCTGTTGCCCTGGGTAGTGTGTCAGGAGTGGAGTCACAGCTCACTGCAACCTCAAACTCTTGGGCTCAAACGATTCTCTTGCCTCAGCCTCCCAAGTACCTGGGACTACAGGCGCCCTCCACAATGCCCAGCTATTTTTTGGTCGCAGTTGTCATTGTTTGGGAGGCCTGGGCTGGGTTCTAACTTGCCAGCACCAGTGTATGTGGCTGGCGCCCTAGCTGCTGAGCTACAGGCGCTGAGCCTCCAAATTTGTTTCTTAATTGGAAATTTTTCAACAATTAATATTTAACATAGTCAATATGACTTTCTTCTTGTGACTGTGATGCAAAGGGACACAATGGTAAGAGACACTGTGACCTTTTAGAAAAAACAGTTTTGTACTATGATGATATCTTTTTTGTTTCTATGGATTTTGTTTTATGGTCCTGCAGACAGGATCTATAGGGTTTACCTAAATTGATGTGACAGAATTTAAGATCGAAATCCTCTGATGTTTCTCTTGCTCCTACTTTGGCAGTGACAGATTCTCTCCTAAAGAGAACTGAAAAATCTTGAAAATATAAACATTCTTGTCAGCAAGACCTGTGTTTCCAGCTGCAGCTTTACTAAGTCAAATTGCTGAAAAAGATGCATTTC
>NW_003852772.1:107674-109298 GCF_000181295.1 Otolemur garnettii
TTAGTGTTTGTATAGATATTTTATTTCTGTGGTGAAATTGAGTTTTAGATATTTTATGATATTTCTTTTTTAAAATTCAAATTCTTACAGAGTATAACTGTTTTTGGTCACATGGATCACTTTTGAAACGTGAGCAAGGTCTGCGCCTGTGCCCGTCACCCAGATGGTGTTGATCGTCCCTGCTAGGTGGGTTTGCAGCACTATCCTCTTCCCTTCCTGCCTGCTTGCTTTCCACAGAGCGGTACTTCCCTCTGTGCACATGTGTGGTCACCGGTTCCTTCCAGTTTAATAAGGAATACATGTGGCTCTTCTTTATCCGTTCTTTAGCTACTTCACTTAGGAAGATGACCCCAAGTTACATCTAAATTGTTTCAAAATACATTAATTCATCCATTTATTTATTTATTTATTTATTTGAGACAGAGTCTCCCTTTGTCACCCTTGGTAGAGTGCCATAGTGTCACAGCTCACAGCAACCTCAAATTCTTGGGCTCAAGGAGTTCTCTTGCCTCAGCCTCCCAACTAGCTGGGACTACAGGTGCCCACCACAACGCCGAGACATTTTGAAAACGAGGTCTTGTTCTGGTTCAGGCTGGTCTCAGACCTGTGAGCTCAGACAAGCCACACGCCTCATCCTCCCAGAGTGCTGGGATTGCAGGCATTAGCCACTGTACCTGGCCCTAATTCATCTTTTTAATGGCTGAGTAATATTCCATGGCATACATATACCATATTGTGTTAATCCACTCATGAACAGATGCACTGTTGGGTTAGTTGCACATCTGGGTCACTGTGAATTGTGATGCAAATACAAGTGTGTTTTTGGTGAACCAGTTTATTTTCCTTTTGGTAGATGCCCAGTATTGGAATTGTAGGATTGAATGTTAGATCTACTTTTAGTTTTTTAGGAATCTTCACACTGTTTCCAAAGTGAAGTCTCACCAATTAATTTGCAGTCCCATCAACAGTGTGCAAGTGTCCTTTTCCCTCTGCATGCGTATAGGATCTGTTGGTTTTTGACTTTTAGGAATGTCTAGATGATTATGGGGGTACGTACAATTAGGTTACATAATTTGCTTTTGTAGGGTTACAGTCCTAGTTGTAGGTGTGTCCTTCACCTGGGAAGTGTGTGATATACCCATGCCATGTACCCCCACAGTGGGAATTTACTTATCCCCTTTCCCTTCTCCTCCTCCATGAAATTCACTGATTTTTTTTTCTCTCATGTGAACGTATAGGTGTTAATCTACCTATTTCCATTTAATACTGAGTACCTGTGTTTGTTTTTCCATTCTCTCTCTCTCTCTCTTTTTTTTTGGCTGGGCTGGGTTTGAACCCACCACCTCTGGCATATGGGGCCAGCGCCCTACTCCTTTGAGCCACAGAGGCTGCCAGTTTTTCCATTCTTAAGAATTTTCACTGAGCAGAAAGGTCTCCAATTCTATCCAGAATGTTACAAAATGTACAAAATCTCCTTTTGTGGTTGTATAATATTGCCTGGTATACATATACCAGTTTATTAATTCATTCTTGAACTGAAGAGCATTTGGGTTTCACACTTCTGGAGTTCTTTTGCTGATTCCTTCCCACATGGAGCAGCTGTCACTTCTTTTTGGATTTTCTT
>NW_003852772.1:111428-112817 GCF_000181295.1 Otolemur garnettii
CTTTAATTTTTTTTCAGATTGTTGCCTGTCAGCATACATAAGTGCTACCAATTATTGTTGTTGATTTTGTGCCCTGGTACTTTACTACGTTTGCTTATCAGGGATCACTGTTTGGTAGTGATTTTAGGTTTTTCTATCTATAAAATCATATACTCTGAGAACAAGTGTAATTGACTTCTTCTTTCCCATCCTGATGCCCTTTATTTCTTTCTCTTGACTTACTAGTTACTAGGAGTTCCAGTCCTATATTGAATAAAAGTGATGAACTTGAGCTGGGTGTAGTGACTCATGCCTGTAATTCTTACACTGTGGGAGGCCAAGGAGGGGCATTGCTTGAGCTCCAGAGTTGGAGACCAGCCTGAGCAAGTGTGAGGAAGAGTGAGATTCCATCTGTACTAAAAACAGGAAAACTAATTGGGCATTGTGGTGAACACCTACAGTCAGAGCCTATAATGAGACTGAGGCAAGAAGATCTCATGAGCCCAAGAGACTAAGGTTGCTGTGAGCTATGACGTCTCCATAGCACTCTACCAAAGGTGACAGAGTGAGACTTTATCTCAAAAAACAAAAAAAACAAAAAAACTTGTCTCAGCAGCAGTAGGTCAGTGGTTACAACAGCTACAATTGAAAAATAGCTGGGCATTGTGGCAGGTGCCTGTAGTGCCAGCTACTCAGGAGGTTGAGGCAAGAGAACCACTTAAGCCCAAGAGTTTGAGGTTGCTGTGAGCTGTGACATTACAGAACTTTGCCGAGAGTGACAAACTGAGACTTTGTCTCAAAGAAGAAAAAAAACAAAAACAAAAAAACAAACAAACAGAAAAACCCTCCCCAAATAAGTGGTAAACTTGTTTACCTTGTCACATTTCAGAAAGGCGTTCATTTTTTTCCCATTTAGTTCAATCTTACTGTGGCTTGTCACATGTGCCTTTTAAATTTAATGTATGTTTATTTTACACCTAGTTTGATGAGGGTTTCATTATAACAGGATGTTAAATTGTATCATTTTGGCATCCATTGAAGCAATTACATATATGTATCTTGGTTCTGTTAATGGGATGTAACATGATTACTAAGTTGTGTATGCCAAACCATTTTAACCTTCCAGACATGAATCCCACTCAATCATGGTGAATTATATTTTTTATGTGTTGTGAAATTTGGTCTCCTCACATTTTACTGAGGTTTTATTGAACATAGAATTTATATCTATGTTCATTATTGATAATGTCCTATAGGGCTTTGCTGTTGCTGCTGCTATTGTGTTTTTGTTTTGTTTTACTGTTAGAGTAATGCCGGCCTCATAGAATGAGTCTGGAAGTATTCCATCCTCCTCAATTTTGTGCAGAGTTTGAGTACAATTGGTTTTACTTCTTTAAATATTTGGTAATA
>NW_003852772.1:114545-117141 GCF_000181295.1 Otolemur garnettii
TGCATCCTAAGTGTGTTCCAGGCCGTCACTATCAGCCCTACAACTTCCTGGTCAGCAAGATTTAAACATAAATCCAAGAATTATATTGCATATGTTTTCTTTTTTCTATGGTCCCTCGGTTTGTCTTCCAGTTATAATGTGATTTTCTACACCGCAGCTTACTCCAATACGACCCAAAACAATCTACTAAAGATAAACAAATACTGCTCACTAATCCCCATGAACCCCATCATTAGGGGTCTTTTTTTCACTCTTACAACATCCAGGGATATTTCCTCCATAGGAATTATGTTGCTCTCAAGCACATACATGGTGATTCTCTTGTCCAGGCACCAGAGACAATACAAACACCTTCACAGTACCAGCCTATCTCAAAGAACCACTCCATAAAAAAGAGCCACTCAGACCATCCTGCTGCTGGTGAGTCTTTGTGGTCATATACTGGCTGGACTTCATCCTCTCATTCTCCTCAGTCTTATGGCAGGCAAATGACCCAATGATCCTAAGTGTCCAGGCACTTATGGTCCATGTCTATGCCACTATTAGTCCTTTGGTGCTAATCAGTTCTGATAAGAAAATGGTCAACATCCTGCAAGATATGAAACAAAAGTGTCTCCAATTTTTAATAAGCTAATGATGAAAAATTTTCTGAATAATATTTTTCTGCCTGTCAGTTAAATTAATCAAAAAGTACAGAATTTATTTGAATTCTATAAAATATGTGGAGTTAGAATATATTGGAATTAATGCTGGCAAACTGTTAAATTTTATTTAATTTTGTGTCCACCATAATTATAACTTAATATGCTCACATCAAACATTTCACTCTTGATTTCTGATACTCTGAAATTTACATAAGAAAAATTTCTTTCTTCTAAGAGTGTACACATAAGAGGCTCTTACTCAAAAATAAATCAAAATAAATCAAAATAAGTAAATCAAAATAAATAAATAAATCAAAAATAAATCAAAATAAATCTGAATAAAATCAAATAAATCTTGGGCCAGGTGTGGTGGCTCACCCATGTAATCCTAGGACTCATTGAAGCTGAGATGGGTGAATGCCTTGAGCTCAGGAGTTCAAGACTACCCTGAGCAAGAGCAAGACCCTGTCTCTACTGAAAATGGAAAATAATTAGCCAGGTGTTTTGGCAGGTGCCTGTAGTCCTAGCTACTTGGGAGGCTGAGGCAAGAGGATCACTTGAGCCCAGGCGTTTGAGGTTGCTGTGAACTATGACTCCATGGCACTCTACCCAGGGCAACGGAGTGAGATTGTGTCTCAAAATAAATAAAATAAATAAATAAAAATAAGTAACTTAATAAATCTATCATTATCATTACTTTTAAAAATATTTCAATTTACACTTATTTATTAAAGCTATTTTACCTGAGCATTATTGTAGGTTAAATATATATTCATTTAACACTCAATATCTGGCTGGGCATGGTGGCTCACACCTGTAATCTTAGTACTCTGGGAGGCCAAGTCTGGTAGATTGCTTGAATTTAGGAACTTGGGGGCAGCCTGAGCAAGACATAGACCCTGTCTCTAAAAACAACCAGGCATTGTGGTAGGTGCCTGTAGTCCCAGCTACTTGAGAGGCTGGGGCAAGAGGATCACTTGAGCCCAAGAGTTTGAAGTTGCTGTGAACTACGATACCCTAGCACTCTATCCAGTGTGACACAGCAAGACTCTGCCTCAAAAACAAACAATGGCAACAACAAAAACTCAACATTTCTTGTATACAAATATTTCTTGTATACAATTTGTGAAAATTTTGCTCTGTCTTTTTAGATTACTTTTCTTTCTCTCACAATGATTTTAAGCTTTTGTTGGTGTTATGGTGTTATGGCTATTATTTTTTATTATATTTATTTATTCATCTTATATTGGTATACCACATCAATAAATTTAAGAATTCATGCCTAATTTTTTATTTTATAAATATACAAGTCTTTTTTCTCATAATTTTCTTTATGTTTATATATTTTAGGGAAACCACTACAGATATTTTATTTCTTCTCATTCTTGTCTTCAAATACGTATATTTATATTTACATTTTCCATGATTTTTTAAACTTTATTCAAATTAATATGAGGGCATAATATTTAGGTTATGTTGTTCTCACTTCCTGGATAAAGTTCCATTTGTAGAAGATTCCCTCACCTGAGAGGAATTTTATACACCCTCACAATGTGGAATGACCCTCTTTTCTCCTTAATAGATCATTTATTTTATAAAAATAAGGTCAATGTAGATTTTCCATTTAATCTAGAAGTTAACTAAAGAGTCTTATACTTAATTTGCATGTGGCCAGAAACTACTTTTTGGTTACACTTTGGTAGTTTTGTCATTTCAGAGTACCTAAAAAAGATGGCCAGTTGTGATTCTGCTTTCATGGACTTAATGACATTTTTAAGGCCTAACATTACAATTTGAACTTTTTTATATTTAAAAACAATGTATATTATGTCTGTACTGGTCAATATTGCCATTTGTCTCTATGCTTAATTAGCCAATGTTTCCAATAAAGTTAATTAACACACTTTACATTATTTGTTATATACAAGACAGTTGATTTCTATGATGGTTTG
>NW_003852772.1:117485-117994 GCF_000181295.1 Otolemur garnettii
ATAGAGTCTCACTCTCAGCCTGGGTAGAGTTCTGTGGCATTATCACAGTAACCTCAGATTCCTGAGCTCAAGAGATCTTCCTGCCTCAGCCTCCCCAGTGGCTGGGAGGTACTTTTTCTGTTTTTGGTATAGATGGGGTCTCTCTTTTGCTCAGGCTAGTCTCAGAGAAATCCACCTCCCAGAGTGCTGGGATTACAGGCATGAGCCACCTCACCTGTCCTTTCTTTCTTTTTTTTTTTGCAATTTTTGGTCTGGGTTGGGTTTGAACCCACCAACTCCAGTATATGGGGCTGGCGCCCTTACTCCTTGAGCCATAGGTGCTGCCTAGTAGGGATTCTTTCCCAGTATATGGTTTTGTTTGATTTATCAAAGATCAGATGTTCATATGAGGCTGGTTTAACTTTGTTTTAGTATCTTATGAATGGAAAAACTATTTTATTTTATTTTATTTTGAGACAGAGTCTATGTTGCCCTTGGTAGGGTGCTGTGGCATCACAGCTCACAGCAAC
>NW_003852772.1:119235-120316 GCF_000181295.1 Otolemur garnettii
TAATAGACAGGAATAGGGAAAAATTCTTCAAAAGGACTCATATTCTTCAAGCATAATGGAAAGGATTGCTGAATTGGGCAACATTAAAACAAGAAATGATCATTGAAAGACACCTAAGCATGAATAAAAGCAAACTCTATGTAAGAAAAATCTATTTTGAAGTCATATAATAGACAAAGGGATCTTATCAGTAGTATGAAAAGAACTACAAATCAATTACAAAAATACATGATGCAGTAGGAGTATGGTAAGAGACTTGAAAAGGTACTTCACAAAAGAGAAAAACAGCCAATAAATATGCAAAAGGGCTGTAATCCTAGCACTCTGGGAGGCTGAGGCAGGTGGACTGCTTGAGCTCAGGCCTTTTCCTCAGCCTGAGGAAAAATTGAGACTCCTGTCACTACTAAAAATAGAAAAACTGAGGCAAGAGGATCACTTGAACCCAAGATTTGGAGGTTGTGAGCTAAGATGCTATGACACTTTACCCAGGGTGACAACTTGATACTCTGTCTCAAAAAGAAAAAAATGCAAAAAACTGCTCAATTTTATTGATATTCAGAAAAATACACATTCGAACCATAAGGCATTAACACTACAGACACATCAGACTAGCTAAAATTAAGAAGACTGGAAATACCAAATGCTGGAGATTTGTAGTGCTCTACAACACTTGAACTTTTGTATCTTGATGTTTGGTAGGAAAACTGGTGAATTACTTTGGAAAATTTTGGACATAAAATATGCCCATACTATGTATGATCTACCAATTTCATGCCTACCTATACTGACATGTTACATGTGTATAACAAAAATCTTATTGAAAAAAGATTCATAGCAGCATTATTGTAAAAAACCCAGACTGGAAACAACCCAGTATCTATTAATAGTGCTGTCTATAAATAAATTATAGCATGTGAATACACTGAAATACTATACAACATTAAAAATGTATGAATAATTTCATTATTTACAATAATATGAGTAAATCTAGCATACATCTTGTTGAATCAATGAAGATAGACACAAGAGTACATGCTGTGTGATTTCATTTTCCTAAAAGGTCAAAAGTGGTTGGGTACAG
>NW_003852772.1:122148-124198 GCF_000181295.1 Otolemur garnettii
CCCCCTTGGTAGAGTGCCGTGGTGTCACAGCTCACAGCAACCTCCAACTCTTGGGCTTAAGTGATTCTCTTGCCTCAGCCTTCCAAGTAGCTGGGACCATAGACACCCTCCACCATGCCTGGCTAGTTTTTGGTTGCAGTTGTCATTGTTGTTTAGCAGGCGTGGGCTGGGCTTAAACCCGGCAGCCTTGGTGTATGTGGCTGTCACCCTACTTACTGAGCTAGAGCATGGAGCCAGTATTTTCTATTTTTAGTAGAGATGGGGTCTCAATTTTTGCACAGGCTGATCTTGAACCTGCTAGCTCAAGCAATCCATTCACCTCAGCCTTCCAGAGTGCTAGGATTATAGGCATGAGCCACTGTACCCTACAGGCTAGTCCCTTTTGCAATTCCTTTTGCTTTTTTTTTTTAATTTCAGATTAAAGTGAGTGTACAAACAATTAGGTAACAATTGTTCTGTGATGACCCAGGCTCCTTGATTCCCCCTAAGACCAGTGGGGAACAAGGCCCCTAGCCTTTTCCCTAAGACCAGTGAGGAACAAGCCCCCTACCCTTGAAAAGAAAACCTCTCCTACGCCTTTAGTCCTAGCCCTCTCAAGGGTGGAGAAGCAGTCTGAAATTAAGGAAGTATGCAGGGAGGGGTTGAGCCCTTGATGGAAAGTCCTGAGTTCTTTGGAAACTTTCTCAATCTGTGTTGAATTATGTACCTCCAGTTTGTGACCCGTTAACTAAGTGTGACTCTCATCTTGTGATCTGTGAGTTAATGTAATTTATGAGGTAATTTGTCCCCCCATTGTGAACTTTGTAATCCCCAATGTGATTTACTTATATGAGCTAAATCAGCATGTATTCCCACCCTGAGTTGTGTAACGCTTTATGAAATAATGGGTGTACTTTTACCCTCTGACCCCTGAGTTGCTGAGCTGTGCTTGCTTCAGCAAAGATTACAGTATATAAACCCTTCAAATATGCTATCCGTGGCTGCTTGTTGGCCCACCACAACAGTCCCCTGTAGATGCACCTGCAGGTGTATTAAATTCCTAATAAATTCTTATCAATCAATTACATCTGAAGTGGGGTCCAAATTTTTCTCTGCTGTGTGGATCATAACAGTTACATTTGCATTGGTTAGGAAGAATCCATATTGTGGTTGTGTCCCTCCTCCAAGAGGTATGCCATATACCTTTATATAATGCCCATTAAGTGGGACCACATTCATCCCTCTCCCTTCTCCCCCTCCTTACTTCTTCTTTCTCCCTCAACTTGAATTGAATTGAGTTTTTCTCTTATGTGGGCATATATTAATAAGTCCATCTACTTGCTTCATATTAGAATTGAGTACATTTGATATTTGCTTTTTCATTCTATTTTTTGTTTTTATTTTTTGAGACAGAGTCTCTGTTTGTTATCCCTAGTAGAGTGCTGTTGTGTCATAGCTCAAAGCAACCTCAAACTCTTGGGCTTAAGCCATCCTCTTGCCACAGGCACCTGCCACAACATGGTGTATGTGGCCAGTGCCCTACCCACTGAGCTATGGGTGCTGCCTGTCTAATTTCTCTTACTCTCAAAAAACCAATTTTCACAAAACAGGAGCACAGTTTATATGAAGTTAATTATTTACTTGGCTAAACTGATAATTCAAAGGTCCAAAAGGCAAGAATCTTATTCTTTGACAAAGACTCAGCTTCCCAAACAATCTAAACAAACAAATTATTACATTTTAAAACTGAGAGATATTTTATGATATAACATGCCTTTATGGTTTTAAGTTACCAAACACTGTTCTGAAACTGGTACAGGATTCCCCATTCAGGGCTGGACAGGGACACCCATTCTGTAGGCACAAACAGGCTGATCTTTCTAGGCCACACCCTCTGGGCTCTAGCAAGGTCATGAACAAGGAAGCCTGAAACAGTTTGGGTGGTTCCACCCTGAGCAGGGCATACACACTCTAATCCTTTCCCTGAGAAAAAAACTACAAAGAGCTAATAACCTTGCACCAGGGAAGGAACTGCATTCATTCATTTGTTAAAACACACATTTATCGGCTC
>NW_003852772.1:125715-127154 GCF_000181295.1 Otolemur garnettii
GGGCAAAAACAGGGATATGGATAGAGGCCAGTCACATAATCATTTTGCTCCGTGAAGGGGGGCCAGAGCCCTGCCTATTAATATCCATCTCAAACAGTCTCCAAGCACTCACACACAATTACAACCCATTTTCTAACCCGGGAAGCCTTGATTTCCCACTCGAATGGCCACTT
The DNA here is from genome assembly GCF_000181295.1 of Otolemur garnettii. Taxonomy (NCBI): domain Eukaryota; kingdom Metazoa; phylum Chordata; class Mammalia; order Primates; family Galagidae; genus Otolemur; species Otolemur garnettii. The sequence goes on from NW_003852772.1 coordinate 125,889, forward strand.
AGGTAGGAGGTGTCCTCTTGAATCATGGTTCAGAACCAACACTCCCTTAGGCCTTGTGAGGGGAAGTCAGAACCCCACCCTCAGTGTCAGTCTCAGCCACACTACACCCACACTCTGTCATACACCTCTCACCAGTCCTGTGTGTGATCTAATGTCCAGGGGTTGACCAGACCCCTTTCCATCCAAATTTGTTGGGACTTGATCAGCCCTGCCTTGTCTCAGATGTGTTCCATTGCAGGTGCCAGTTCCTGCATACCAGTTCCTCCTGGTGTTTTAGTCCTCAAAGACCTACTGAGGGGGTCCTTTCTCTGCCCAGTGAAGGCATCCACATAGGGAGGACAAGCTTCCACCTTGGAATACTCAGTGGTTCATGTTGTCCAGGCTGATCACCAGTCCCCTCATGGGTGTCCAAAAGATTGAAGGCAATAACCAGGTGCATCTGAGCCTGTTCTCTCCTTGAGTGGTCTTGCTTCCCAGTCAGGGGACCAGAAATTTTGCAGGAAGACAAGGCCCCAATGGAGAAAATAGAGAACGCAAACCCCATGTTCATAAGAGGAAGGGCTAGGCTTAGCACCCATAGCTCAGTGAGTAGGGTGTTTGCCACATACACAGAGGTTGGCAGGTTCAAGCATGGCCCAGGCCTGCTAAACAACAATAACTGCAACCAAAATAATAGCCAGGAGTTGTGGCAGGTACCTGTAGTTCCAGCTACTCAGGAGGCTGAGGCAAGAGAATCACTTAAGCCCAAGAGTTTGAGGTTGCTGTGAGCTGTGACACCATTGCACTCTACCGAGGGTGACATAGTGAGACTCTTGTCTCAAAACAAACAAACAAACAAAGAGGAAGAGCTTTATTTTAGCTGGTGGAGGGAGGCAGAGAAGAATTCAAAATGGCCATGCTCCCTGACTCGCTTGGTATTCTCCTTTTTTTTTTTTTTCATAGAGACAGAGTGCCTTGGTAGAGTGCCCTGGCCATCGCACAGGTCACAGCAACCTCCAACTTCTGGGGTTAAGCGATTCTCTTGCCTCAGCCTCCCAAGTAGCTGGGACTACAGATGCCCACCACAAAGTCTTCTCCTTTTTATCCCCAGACAAAAAGTTCCAGCCTATGGGTATCTTTCTCATTGGTTAGTTTGAATCAAGTGGGAATGCTCTTCAGCCCCCACAGACCTACAGGATTTCACAGAAGTGGAAATTTCCAGGTCCCAGGAAGTCCACAAATTCCTAAGAGCTGAGTCACCATGGGGAGGATCTTGCAGGTGTATCC
>NW_003852772.1:127429-129537 GCF_000181295.1 Otolemur garnettii
GTTTCTACTTCCTTGAAATTCAGGTGTCTCCTTCAACTACCTAATTAGGCTACACCACCTCTAGCCCCGGTTAAGAAATCCCCCACCCCTCACCTGTATCAATCCAAATCCTCCTTTACTAATAAAATCACCAACCACCAATCAAGAGTGTACCCATAAAGGACCTTACCCTTCTTGATTTCTATACCCCATTAAAACTTGCTCTACCCCGAGTTTGGAGCTCGTCCTAGGCTTGCATGCCAGGAGAATCCAGGCTTCCCAGGGCCTGAAATAAACTCATCTCATGCTTTTTACATCGGAGTGTGTCTCAGACTGTCTGTGGGGGTCTTTTGGGAGAACTTCGGGCATAACATTTTGGTGCATTGGCCAGGAAGCTCCCATCCCCCATTCAGGACTTGCTTTGACACCGCTCCGGAGGTGAGTTACGTGTGAATGGGTTTGTGTTTGGTATGCATGTCAGCCGGCTGTGAGTGAGACATTCCTTCCTATATTTTTGTTTCGGTCTCTTGTGTCTCTTAAGTTTGTTAAAGTTTTTCTTGGAGCTTTTCCTTGTAGTTGAGGGGATAGAGGCTAGATCGGACGCAGTCAGTGATGCTAATCTCCTAGCTAGGACTTGAAGACCTTCATCCTAGACTGTGTAATTCTGGTCAGGCTGATTTGATAACCCACTGAACCGGTCGGTGGAGTATGTAATTCTGGTCGGTGATGGGGGTCAAAAAGAGTGCCTGTCGGTGAAGCGCGTAATTCTGGTTGGTGGAGTACGTAATTCTGGTCGGTGGCGGTTTGGAATTGCTCCTCTACTTTACTTGTTAGGTCAGTCTAAAAAGTCTTTTGTTTGGATGCCTTGTGTTTACTGTGCATTGTGTTTTGATTGTCTGGATTGGGTGACTTCTCTGGATCTAGGTTTCCAATATTGTGTGGAGTGTAATTCTTCTAGTTAGGCAGGGGCCTTCTAGGAGTGTCTGGTTCTAGTGTAATCTTTCTGGTTTGGGTGTGATTCTTCTGGCTAGATAGATCTGACAGCCAGGAGTGTCCAGCTGTAATTAATGTCCTCTGTTTATTGTTTCTTGTGTCCTGCTTGTCTCTATACTTGGTCAGAGGCAGCATGGGTTTGAGTCCCCCTGGACAGTGTAAGGAAAGGGGGGGACCTGGAAACATATGTCTGGTTTGTCATGTTTGTGCTCTGTCCTCTGTCGTGCTTGTCTCTGTAAAGTGGCGCTCAGGTGCCCCATCCTTGAATGTTGTGTGATGAGTCAGGTTCTGCCCACACCGCAGATCACCCCCGTGGGGAACTACTGCTGGTCTGGCCATGCGATCCTCAAAGCACTCCTGGGACAAATTCTCCTGGAGGAACATCTGGTCAAGACTCAGCTGGGGAGCTCCCTGGGGCGGGTCATTGCGGAGCAGGTCATTGTGGAGACTGAACAACAGAGAGGAACTGGTTACTGGTGGTGCCAGGACGTCCAAAGTAAGGTAGGATCCTTTTGAAACCCACTACATTTTAGTGGAAGAGGAGCCTGATCACTTCCTGGGCATTACATCGCCCCGCAGATCTGCTGACAAATGTGTGAGACCAGATCTGCTAGATTGCCAGCCGATCTGTAAAAAATTGTGTGAGAATGTGTGGGTGTGGTGTGATTGAGAGAACTCCGAGGGTGGAGTTGGATCTCCCCTCATAGAGCCTAAGAAAGTGTTGGTTTGCCTCTTATAGCTAAGTACCAGCTTAAGTGGGAATTTGAGGCTGCCCAGGTTAAGAAAAGTATTAAAATTGTGTGTGTGTGTGAGTGCTTGAAGAATGACTAATATGAGTACCAATAAGTGGGAGTAAAAAAAATGTGTAAGTGAGCCTTTCTTCCCTGTTCCAACTTTGCCCCTTGGCTATCCTGAGGGAAACTGGAAATTCCAGGTTTTCCACTTTCTATCTTTGAGTAGCCTTGTAGCCATGTCATCTTGGGGGAAAAAAAAAGTTTTTAGTCTCAGAAATTTAAGAATTGAGACTGTGGGCCACAGATCGGTAATAAAATGGCATTTTGTTAAACTAAGGGACATGCAAATAGAGTGGAGAGTGCCAGAACTACAGGCAGAAGAGCCATGCCTTAAAAGTGGTC
>NW_003852772.1:130295-132287 GCF_000181295.1 Otolemur garnettii
GAATGGTTGTATAGGAAAGTAAAAGGCAGGACAAAAGTTAAAGAAGGTTTAGAATGTTTAAAGATTGTCTGTGCAGGTTAAATGGAAAAAAGAATTTGTGAAAGAATTTACCTGTAATTCTGTTAACTATGTATTTCCTTTAAAATCTTTCAGCATCTAATCTTATTTGAACCAATGTTTTAGGCCTTCTGATATTTGACAAACCTTCCAAAATCAAAAGTCTAAATTTGGGCATGGCGCCCATAGTGCAGTAGTTGCAATGCTGGCCACATGCACCGAGGTTGGCAGGTTTGAACTCGGTCCAGAAAACAAAAAGCACAACTCTAAATTTGGTCTTTTTAAAATATTAAGACCACTAAAAGGCATAGAAAAACAAATTGAACTCATTTAATTTATTGAAAATGTATAGGAAACATTGTCAAATATGAAATGGTAATTAATTTTATGTAAGTTATGGTTATATATGTGTGTTCCAGTATTGTAAAACATTGGTCTGTTCTAACATATATTGTCAGTAACAATTTTAATTCATCTAAAAAAGAAGAAAAAAGAAATATTAAGAGAGAGGCTGACGAATTCTCTCGAATTCAAATTCCTAATGTGTTTAACATTAAGTACCTTTGGGTTAAAAACAGATTTTTAGAACCTTTATTGAAAAGTTAACATGTCTATGAGTGTTACTAACCTAACTTTAAACAGAACAGAAATCAGTTATGTGATACTAGACTAATTTGTTATGGCTTTTTGTTTAAAATATTGTTAGTTCTATCTGTGTTCTGTTTTCCAGAAGTCAAGAAAATAATTCTCCGTCTTGTAAGTTATTTGTAGCTTTTCAAGCAATGTATGTACTTATGAGCAAAATTTGAAACATGTATCTTTCTCTCTCCTTGATTTCTCTGGAATTTAAAAATCATTAATAAGTATTCTTAGTTTCTGACAATACAATTATTTGCATAAGTTCAATAAGAATCTGTTTTGTTCTATAGAACATGATGAAGGCACTGGTTATTTCACCAAGGCTTTGGCTGGAATAGCATTTCCAGAGGTGTCCAGACTGCATTAAGGAATTAAGGTTGACTTTACAAAGCCAATAATGAAAACTAGCCAGATACCCATCAGTAACCTTTCCTGATCTGTGGTAAGTAACGAAGGTCGCTTGCTGTCGGGTCTGAGAAATCGAAAGGTGCTTGGGGAACCTCAAAAGAAGAGGAATGTACCCAATGCGTACAGGTATCTTATGGCACAGATGAAACCTGGGCTCATAAAAGGCTCTTGAGAAAGTCCGGCCTGAAAAATTCCTTATAAAAGGTTCCAGCAAAGCCAAAGTGTCTAGATGATTAATAATTCTTACTACACTTTATGCAAATAATCAATATACTAAGGTTCAGGTTATTTTGGCAACTGAATTGGCTCTACTGTAATTTGTCTTTAGTTGAAAGAGAAATTGGAGAGAGAGAAAAATAATTCAAAGAAAAAAGAAAAAGGCTGTGGCCCACCTGTATTAGATCCCAGCCTTATCTGTACTGTCAACTCATAAAATGAGTCACAACTGTTTTAGTAAATTGAACTGTTAAATGGGACTAAAAGACTAGCCGAAAAGTGTGAATGTGTGTCTCAGAAGGGAGACCCTGAGTAGAAATGGGGAACAAGCAAGGGAAGCCCACCTCATTAGCTATTATGTTAAAACACTTTAAGAAGAAATTTGTAAGTGACTATGACACCAGGAAAAGCTAAGGAGTCTTTGTGAGCAGGAATGCTCCCCCCCCCACCTTTTTGGGATTGGATAGCCATCGGAGAAAAATTTAGAAATTTAGAAAAATCCCTAGTGTCTAAGGTATGGCATAGTTACTAAAAAGGAGATTCACACCTAGCAGTTTCCATACATAGATACCTGGCTATAGATAGTAGTGAGCCAACCACCTTGGTTAAGAGAACAAGTTAAAACAGTGCTAGTAACACAGGGACAGGAAGGGAAAGTGCTTTCCACCTGAC
>NW_003852772.1:132434-135689 GCF_000181295.1 Otolemur garnettii
GGAACTGGACTCAGCCGCCCCCAGAAAGCCCATGATCCAAGTGAGAATTGGGGGCAAGGAATACTGGGGGTGAACACTTGGTGATCACCCAGCCAGTAGCCCCTCTCTCAGACCACAGAATTGGAAGTGTTCCATAAGAGGCCACGAGGAAAAATGCAGCTACAACTGCTCAAACCAGATCTGGTATCAGCCTTGGGAGAAAGGCTGTTTTATGACTCAGCCAGAGGAAGGACTGAGGCCTGAACTGGCCCAGATGGCTGTGGGTCTGGATGAAAAATAACTCCCCAGAGCTGTGCTCAAGGTACAGACTGCCTATTGTAACATCTAAAAGTATGTGGCTATAAAGTTCCTAAAGGAAAGACTCAGATCTGCCAGAAGTAAATACCTTATTATCCTGCAGGCAGGAAGGAATCTAGATATGAAGAGACAAGTCATTAGTCGCCTTCCCACCTCCACAAGCGGAAGGCAGTTGGAGAATTCCTAGGCACAGTCGGTTTCTGTCGTCTTTGGATCCCCAACTTTGCCATATTGGCTAGACCTCTGTATGAGGCAACTAAAGGAGAGGAAGGAAAGTCCTTAGAATGGTAAAGAGAACAAGAACGTGCCCTCTCCCAACTAAAGATGGGACTAATAACTGCCCCTGCACTGGGACTGCCAGAACTAACCAAGACGGCTGTGGAAATGTTAGGTCTGGGCCAAGGCCTGTAGCCTATGGACTCTAGCTGCTACTACTCTCCTCGTGCAAGAAACTGATAAACTGACTCTAGGGCAGGATCTCATAGTAGAAGTACCCCACTCTGTGGTCACTTTAATGGACACTAAAAGACATTTTTGACCCAGCCACACTCCTTCCAGCCAATGGAAGAGAGACTGAGCATGACTGTGTAGAATTCATAGATAATGTGTACTCTAGCAGACCTGACTTGCATGACCAGCCTTGAACAGATTCAGACTTGGACTTGTATGGTGATGGAAACAGTTATGTGATGGCACAAGCCATGAAAAAAGCCATCAGTCAGCGAGGTGTCATCTGCAGCCAGTTCAGTACCCGCCAAGGACCAATGGTACCCCCAGGAATCCTGTCATTTAGAGCAACACCCTTTGAGGACTTTCAGATTGATCCAGAAGATGGCTAACATCCTGACATCAGCTGGAAACTAAGCAACCGACCGCCCACAGGGTTAGGGGAAGGTGGAACGCATGAAACCAGTTTAGGGAAAGTATGCCAGGAAAAAAACTTACAGTGGGTAAGTGCCCTGCCCTTGGTGTTATTTAAAATTAAATGTACTCCCACTAAGAGGACAGAATTTTCACCATATGAGGTCCCATATCACAGACCACCCCCCTTACTACGAAGCTTGCCAGGATCTCCCCGGGAATTGGGGGAACAGTTACAGACACTGAGTAAGGTGACAGAGGAAAGTGTCAAAATGGGTGAATGAGAGGTGTCCTGTTAGTTTATTTTCCCCTATCCAGCCTTTCTCTCCAGAAGCTACAGTGTAAGTCAAAGACTGGAGTGCATCATCCCCGAGGGCAAGGTACAAAAGCCCTTACAACGTTATCCTGACCACACCTACAGCTGTGAGGGTAGCAAAAATTCCTGCTTAGATCCATTACAGCAGAGTGAAGCCTACCGTGGAACGGGAGAAGAACCTGCCCCTGCCTAAGAGGAGCCAGACTGAGCAGTACGTAAACAATGGCAGCTGATCCTGAATCCCCGCAGAGTGGACTCCGCATCTCAACAACTCCTGGACCTTGGGAAACTACCTCGGATCCTGAAAACCCCCTCAAGCTGGTGTTGCAGAGAACGACAAGCCCTGCTCCTGTTACTGACCCTGGGGCCTTGTATAATTAACTGTCTTGTTAGTTTTGTACAAACGAGAATTAATACTGTGCAACTATTAATCCTCCGCTCACAGTATGTCCCACTATAAACGGTAGAAAATGAAGCTCAAGATTGAGCTTCAGTCGCAAGAGAAAGGGGGGAATGTAAGGGCCAGACCAGCGCCATTTTGTTGTCTACTACATAAGCTCTGTTAAAACCGCAGGGCCACTCCCTGCTGCCTTCCCCACACCTGCTTGCACAGCCACTGATTGAGACACCCTAGGCAGACAGCTGCCATAATAGGCAATAAGTGTCAGTTCCCTTGAACAGCTCCCATAAAGGCAATAGGTTTCTACTTCCTTGAAATTCAGGTGTCTCCTTCAACTACCTAATTAGGCTACACCACCTCTAGCCCCGGTTAAGAAATCCCCCACCCCTCACCTGTACCAATCCAAATCCTCCTTTACTAGTGAAATCATCAACCACCAATGCAAATCCTCCTTTACTAATAAAATCACCAACCACCAATCAAGAGTGTACCCGTAAAGGACCCTACCCTTCTTGCTTTCTGTACCCCATTAAAACTTGCTCTACCCCGAGTTTGGGGCTCGTCCTAGGCTTGCATGCCAGGAGAATCCAGGCTTCCCGGGGCCTGAAATAAACTCATCTCGTGCTTTTTACATCGGAGTGTGTCTCAGACTGTCTGTGGGGGTCTTTTGGGAGAATTTCGGGCATAACAGTATCCTCTCTCAATGCCTATAATCATGGCACTGTGGCAGGCTGTGGTGGGAGGATATCTCCAGCTCAAGAGTTTGAGACCAGCCTGAGCAAGTTGGAGCCCCCATCTCACTAAAAATAGAAAAACTGGCTGTGATGGCACATGCCTGTAGTTCCAGCTAATCAGGAGGCTGAGGCAGGAGGATCACTAGATTTTATCCCCCCCTCTTCTTTGCTCCCCTGGGTTGTTTTCCACTGAGTTTTATTTCCCTCTGTGCACAAGTGTGCTCATAGGTAAGTTTCAATTTAAAAGTAAGTACATGCAGTGTTTGTTTTCTCATTATTGTGTAGCAGGAAACTGACGCAGACAGAAAACTCAAGGCACCAGTTGATTAGAGGAAGCAGGTTTATTCTGGCCAGGGGGTAACTCAGAACACCAGTGTGTCTCCAAAACCGAGCCCCCGGACTCAATCTCTTGCCTTTCTTTTATCCACTTTTCAGGGCGGGAATGTGTGTGAGGGTCATAAAACAGAGAGACGAGACATCATCCTCAAGGTCCCAGGCTCAAGGAGGAAGGTCAGGTTCACCTGTGTCCTTGAGACCAGTTGGACCACTTGCCCTCAAAGGCGATAGAAGTCCAGGGAAGTTACTAGGTTACAATCTAGGCCCCGTGTATGTCAAGGAAGAAACATACAGACAACAGAAATGCCTGC
>NW_003852772.1:136048-137573 GCF_000181295.1 Otolemur garnettii
TTAAAAAAAAAAAAAAAAAAGAAAAAGAAACAAAGAAGAAACAAAGATAAAAAAAGGAAATCCTCAGAAATAAACCTGAAAATCAAGATCCTTATAACTTTGTCTTATTCACCACACCCCTTAGTCTTATTCACCACCATTTCACAGAGATGAATTCTGTAAAATTTCTTATCTAACAAACAAACATTTAAAGAGTAATTGTCTTCTATTGCCTTCCTTTTACCTTTTTATCTGTTGCAGATGGATAATAATAACTGTACCTGAATGGTCTTTTTCCTCAGTATAATACCTCTAATTCTGGTCCACTCCAATTCAACAAAGAATCATTTATAGGCTAATTTTTTCTCTCTAGTCCATTCATTCTCCCTAATACTCATTTTTTGCATATCAAAAGTAAAAAATATTTAGATTCTCCATTTCCTCTCCCTCCTATGAAAAGTGTTATTTAAGCTTCTGTTCCCCAGTGGAAAGTTGAGGTAATCCCTCTGATTTCCACACATAGATTAATATATTTCTATGTCTTTTCTCTTATTAATCTTCCTTTTGCCAGTTGATATTCAGAAAACATTCAAAGATGAACAGAAAGGTTTTCCCTTGGCCCCTACAGTAGTAATTTATGACATTAATGGGAGTTAAGTTTTTATTTCCTTAGGTAAGAATGCAGGGCATTATAGCCATTTCAGCCTCACTGCCTCTTATTTATTTATTTGTTATTATTATTATTATTTTGCAGTTCGGGGCCAGGCTGGTTTTGAAGCGGCCACCACCAGTATATGGGGCTGACACCCTACTCCTTTGAGCCACAGGTGCCGCCCCGCCTCCTATTTATTTTAACATTCCACAGGTGAGAGCACATGTAGTGAGAATAAGATGGAGTCAGTCCTTCTAGGGCTGAAATGATGGGTAATAACAACTGTATCTGAATGGTCTGGCCAGCTTAGTTCCTACATGACCTTCACCTCATGTCTCCCATTTGTTTTGTTTTGCAAATTCAGCTTGAATGTATTAGAGTATATCTTGAGTGGTTTAGGACTATTGATTTAGGAAAGAAACTTGTGAATTAAAAATGTTGTTTTGGGTCACAGATTATGCTGATTGTTGTTTATTATTGGTTATGGGTTATGTCAGTTATTGTTTAAGATGTTGGGGTCTCAGGGACTTTTCCCCTAGGTTGGTTTGCTGAAAAGATCAATTCACAGTTATGGTCGATTAATAAGAGAAATATTTATTTCCAAATAGCGTGGGCATGGGGGAACTAAAAGAATGATTTCCCAAAGTCCCAGTGATAGTGGCTTTTAAAGATGCTTTTTTATAAGGGAAGGGAGAGAAACCAGAAAGTACAGGTGTAGGATTGGTGCCTGTAGCACAATGGTTACAGCGCCAGCCACATACACTGAGAGGGGTGGGTTCAAGTGCAGCCTGGGCCACCTAAACAACTGCAAGAAAAAAATAGCTGGGCGTTGTGGTGGATGCCTCTATTCCCAGCTACTTGGGAGGCTGAGGCAAGAGGATCACTTAAGCCAAG
>NW_003852772.1:137704-140066 GCF_000181295.1 Otolemur garnettii
TATGGAGGGGAAACAGAGAAAGACAGGTATTGTGCTTTAAATAACATTATCACAGATCTACTAGTATGTGATAAGGTGTCTAGCAGCCCTTTAAGATAGAGGAAAGTCTTTGTTTAAAGTTCCTTGATTATGAATAGCCTTTAATTCAAAATAATCTTTATAGCAAGGAATCATATTTGGGGGCAAAATCTTCTTAGCTTCTTCATTCCCCTCATCTGGAACTTCTCTAGAAATTTCACACATTAAGAGCTGAGTTGATAACTGTGGAGAAAGAGAGCAGGTTAGTAACTTAGTAATAAGATGCTTGAGAAGAAATATAAGAACATAAATTAGAATTAGAATGAATAAGTAGAAAAGAACAGATCTAAGCACATTTCCCCATACCCCATTAAACCAGTCTCCCATTCATGGGAAGAGGTCAGTCCAAGAGAATGGTTTTGCTTCATTAATTTGATGAAGAATGTTTATCTTGTTCTTTAAGAGATGTAGAAAAGTCTCTATTTGTCTTGATTGATTTACATTAAAATAATATTTTGCCCCAATAACAGCACAAGCTCCTCCTTGCTGAGCTGTTAGGGCGTCCAGGATGCAGAGATTGTGAATTATAATAGATGCTGGGTTGTTAACCTTTGCTTGAAGTGTTCTCTGTGCCTGCATGGTGATGTCAAGCTCTTGTTTTCTTACCATGAAGACACTCATGACTGCTCTTTCAATTTCATAAGTTCTGAATGTTGGATAAAGGATCCTGAGCATTGAAAAGAACTTTGAGTTTTGATATACAAGGGGATTTTTTATAATGTTACATTTTATGTTCAAAAGGCACAACCTTATGAACAAAGGACCCCACGTTTGTAATTTGACTGGTATTTAAAGTGGAGTACTTGGTAATAGAGAGTGTTAAATAATCAAGTACACAGTTGGGGTGGGAACCATTTGTATACCTTGTTACTGTACAAGATAAAAAGACTGGTGTTATTTATGGATAGAATCAGGATAGTGACTTTCCAGCCTGGAGTTGACTGTATTTTCTTCTTCTCACTGTCATGTTCACATATCCTGTTGTCATGTGTTCCTGTTAATTTTTTTTATTAAATGATAACTATGCACATAAGTGCAATTCCAGGGTACAGTGTGGTGTTTTCATATACAATTTGAAATATTTTCATCAAACTGGTTAACACAGCCTTCATGTGATTTTCTTAGTTATTGTGTTGAGACGTTCATATTCTACTCTTAGAAAGATTCACTTGTGCCCTTGTAAGATAAACCATAAAAATGATCCCTTCAATCACTATCCCTCCACCCATTCCCCCCTTCTTTCTCCTTCCCCCCTCCGCATATTCTTAGGCTGTTATTAGGTTATATTTCATATGAAAGCTATAAATAAATTTCATAATAGGGCTGTGTAAATTGGATATATTTTCTTCCATTCCTGTGACACTTTGCTAAGAAGAACACTTTCCAGCTCCATCCATGTGCACATGTACGACGTAAATCTCCATCTTTCTTTATAGCTGTATAGTATTCCATGGTGTACATATACCACAATTTGTGGATCCATTCGTGGATCGATGGGCACTTGGGCTTCTTCCATGCCCTGGCAATTATGAATTGGGCTGCAATAAACATTCTGATACAAATATTTTTGTTGTAATGTGGTTTTTGGTCTTCTGGATATATACCTAATAAAGGAATTGCAGGAAGAAATGGCAGGTTTATTTTTAGTTCTCTAAGTATTCTCCAGACATCTTTCCAAAAGTAGCGTATTAGTTTACATTCCCACCAGCAGTGTAGAAGTGTTCCCTTTTCTCCACATCCACGCCAGCAACTCTGGTTTGGGGATTTTGTGATATGAGCTAATCTTACTAGAGTTAGGTGATATCTCAAAGTAGTTTTGATTGCATTTCTCTCATGATTAAGGATGGTGAACACTTTTTCATATATCTTTAGGCCATGCGCTGATCTTCTTTGGAGAAATTTCTCTTCAAGCCCCTTGCCCACCCTGAGATGGGATCACTTGTTCTCTTCTTGCTAATATGTTTGATTTCTCTATGGATTCTGGTTATTAAACCTTTGTCAGAGACATAACCTGCAACAGTCTTCTCCCATTCTGAGGGCTATCTGCTTGCTTTACTTACTGTGATCTGGGCTGTCCAGAAACTCTTTCGTTTGACCAGGTCCCAATAGTGTATTTTTGATGTTGCTTCAATTGCCCGGGTGTCCTCCTCATAAAATGTTTGCCCAGGCCGATTTCTTCAAGTGTTTTCCCTACATGTTCTTCTAGTATTTTTATGGTTTCATGTCTTAAGTTTAAATCTTTAATCCAGTGAAAGTCTAACTTAGTTAATGGTAAAAGGTGTGG
>NW_003852772.1:142921-150005 GCF_000181295.1 Otolemur garnettii
GATCTGTGCCTCTTTAGAGGACAATTTTAGCCATTCACATTGATTGAAATTATTGATAAGCCTGGTAAAATTTTGGGCATCGAGTTGTTCAAAACTCCACTGGATGTTTTTAATCCTTTCACCACTGTAGAAGTTGGAGTTTGAACAATAGTTTCTGAGCTAGTTTACTTTTGAGGTGGAGGATTGCACTGGTCATTATGGAGAATAGGTCTGAGAATATCCTGGAGAGCTGGTTTAGTTATGGCAAATGTCTTCAATGTATGGATGTCATTAAAGTATTTAATTTCTCCATCATAAATGAAACTCAGTTTAGCTGGATATAGGATTCTGTGCTGAAAGTTATTTTGTTTTAAGAGATTAAATGTTGATGACCACCCTCTTCTTACCTGAAAGGTTTTGGCAGAGAGATCTGCAGTTATTCTAATATTCTTCCCCATTTAGTTTGTGGTTGTCTTGCGTCTCACTTCTTTCAGGATTTTCTCTTTCATATTAACATTACTGAAGTTAATTATGATGTGTCTGGGGGATGTCTTATTCGAGTTGAGTCATGCTGGGGTTCTGAAGCTGTCTGCAATCTGAATTTCAGAATCTCTTAACATATCTGGAAAGTTCTCTTTCATAATTTCATACAGAAAAGCCTCTGTGTTTTGCGAAGCAACTTCGTCGCCTTCAGGGATTCCTATGAGGTGAATATTAGTTTTCTTTGAATTATTCCAGAGCTCTCTGAGAGAATGATCCATTTTTGCTTACCATTTTTGATTCTCTTTGGACGTTTGGACATATTCAGAAGCTTTGTCTTCTACATTCAAGATCCTTTCTTCTGCCTCTTGCACTCTGTTACCAAGAGATTCTACAATATTTTTCAGATATTTGAGGGATGCAATCTCTTGCCTTAATGTTTCAAATTCTTTGGTGGTTTTGTCTTTGAATTCATTGAATTCCTGAGTGAACTTCTGGAATGCTCCTTGAATGTCTATTTCTATCTTTGCCTCTATTCTATTAATCTTATTTGCAATCCAAATTCTGAATTCAATTTCTCACATCTCAGCTGTATGATTATATAGGGGATCTTCAGTTTCATCTGCCCCATCCTTTCTTGGGGGGGCGGGGTTGACCTACTCTGGTTTTTCTTACTACCAGCCACTTCCAACTTGGGGCGGGGGTTGATCTACTCTGGTTATTCATATTACCAGAGCTTTTCAGCTGAATCCACCCCATCATTGTTTTACCCCATTTGGCTTTTCCCCTTGAGGTTTGTCAAGGACCCGTACAGTGTTACGGCCTGAGAGACTGGGGACCTGCTTGGTGTGATGGGGCTAAGTGGCTCTGTCTTATTTTCAACTGGTCTCTGTCATACCCTAGTGATTTAGTTTCTCTTGGTTGAAGTCTCAGCTGTGGAGAAATACCAGCAATTAAATCACCCTGCCCCCCCATAAACAACAATTGCGCAAGGAAAATCAAACCTTCCCTCAACCATGCACCCAGGGTGCCCATTTGAATAGTCCCTGGGTGGTCTGCCAGGTTTAAGGGGTCCAAATCAGTTGTCCCAGTCAGCACCCATTTCAGGTGGAAAAGTTCAAAAGTTTCCAGCAGCTAGATAAGAAGGGTCTGCTCGCAGCTCGGATATAACTTGCTCCAGTGCTCCCTGTGGGCAAAGGGACCCACCCAGCAGATGGGTTAGTCTGGGAAAGTTATATACCTCCTTCCCCACCTTACATCCAGTCACTGGTAATCCCCCTAGGTCTGTGACCCTATTCACTCCAGTAGGTAACTGCTCCTGGGTTTGTGACTGCCAGAATCACCCAGGAATATGCATCAGGCAGGGGAGCCTTGTGTGTTTAAATAGGCTGTGAACATTCTCTTAATTCCAGCCCCTCACCTTCTGTTGTGACTAGATTCCTCTGCAAGTTAAAGACTGCTACCGCTGAGGAGCAACTCAACCCTGGGAAGCAATTAGATTTTACACTCAGGTGTCAATCCTTGCCTCTGCTCACCCACTGCCTTTGTCTCAGCATTCCCCTGAGGGCGAGGTGCTCATTGGAAAATCCTAGTCCAGTTCAGCAGGGAAAGAATTTACGCTTTGAAAGTGTTCACCTTTACAGCCTCACACCTTCTGTCCAGTCTAAATTCTTCTGTAATTCAGAGGCTTTCTAGGGCTGATGAATTACTCAGCTCTGAGTCTGAAGCAAATTAGAGTTTACACTCAGGTGTCAATTCCAGCCTCTGCCTGCGCAACTGCCTTTGTCTCAGCTATTCCCCTGAGGGCTTGTGCTAATTGTCTCGTTACTTACAAAAGTTACCTAGTCCGTTCCTTTGGCCTGTGGCTGCTGCCCAGAACCTCTTGGTTGCTCAGAGAGATGGGAATCACCTATCTGGAATGGCATCAGTTTGCAGCTCAGGATGCCACCACTGCTGTATGGCTTCCTCCGATCCAACTTTCTTCTCCTTATTCCTGTGCCACAGTCAGCACAGAGCAGTACCAGACCATTCCCCCCTCTATTTCTCTCCAGGAGATGCCCAAGAATCTGGACTCCATAGGTAACAAACCTGCAGACGTCGGGAAGGGGAGAAGTGCTCGGAGTTCAATGTTGCAAGTGGGGACTATATACAGTTTTATACAATTTTACAGTTTTATGCCTGGCAGGAGGGTGCTGTGTCATGCCAGCAGAGGTAGGAGGTCATTTTTAGGGGGTCTCTCCCGTGGGATAGAGTGGGAGGATGTTTGAACTCTGCTCGCTTGTTTTCATGGAGTAAACTTCGAGCCCTTCTTGTGGGGGGAGGGGACTCCCATCCACTTGGTGGTAGATTTTGTACCTTTTGATTATATTTTGGGGGTCACAGCTTGCCTCTGGAAGGTTGATGTGCACTCTTCAATCTTCTCTCTTGCCTCCGCTCCAAACCGTCAGCTCCTTTGCTAAACTTCTGTCCTTTAGGCCTCCTTCTGGACGGGAGCTTCTCTAAAAAGCTGGCTGCAGTCTGCCATCTTGGCTCCATCCTGCCAGAACAGTCCTTGATCAGCCCTGCTGGGGCAACCAGGGGTGAGGGGAATGGCAGCGGCCATGCAGGGAATACACGCAGACAGGTCAGTCCTAGTTCAGCCCTGCTGGGGCAACTGGGGGCCAGGGGAACTGCAGCAGCTAGATCAGTCCTAGTTCAGCCCCAATGGAGCAACTGAGGGGCAGGGGAACGGCAGCAGTGGAACCTCTGGGCAGAATCAAAAGTATCTGTGGTCCTCTAGGTATGCTTGTGGGCTTGACTGCACCTACTGGTTCTGTGTGATAGAAGGAAGGAATCTGGGAAATTGAAGATGACGCTAAAAAAGATCTTGTATGAGAAAGAAGCAGAACATTACCTAACTGCATAGCAGAAAGTTGCAATCCTCTCACTTTAATTATCAAAAATCTAGCAGATACAAAATGAAAAGAGGGCCAAAGGTGATGTTAGGCATAGGTGGCACTTTCATAATATGGGTTGTAATACTACTTGGGACTTGTCTTCTTCTCCCATGCTTGTTACCTCTCCTCTTAAAAGTAATAAGAAATGTTGTAGACTCAGCTGTGTACCAAAAGACCTCTGCCTGAGTCTGTTATATGCATCACTACAAGGTAGTAGCAGTAGAGATGAAGATGATGATGATGAAACCCTCTAAGATTATTTAGGAGGGTCTTCCACTAATGTGCAGCTATGCATTGATGGTATGCACTAACTTAATCCTTCTCCTTTCTTTGTCTTCCTTCACAGATTTTTCACATGCACAAAGAGCTTTAAAATCAGAAGGGAAGTGTGGGAAGGCTTAGTTCTTAAAACATTAGTGCCGAGACTCCATGGGCCGAATAAAGCAGATTCCTCTTCTAACTGGTGCTGGAGAGTTTTTCTCTGTCTATGACATGTCCTGCTACAAATCAGTTGCCCCTCCCTCCCTCTCTCTCCCTGTCTCTCTCTCTCTTTCCTTGTTGTTATTATAGTTTGGCAGGCCCAGGTTGGGCTCAAACCCACCACCTCCAATGTATGTATCTGGCACCCTAGCCACTGAGCTACAGGCACTGAGCCTCAGCTGTTTTTTCTTTCTTTTTCTTTCTTTCTTTTTTTTTTTTTTTGCAGTTTTTGCTCAGAGGCTGAGTTTGAACCTGCCACTTCCAATATATGGGGCTGGCGCCCTGCTTGTTTGAGCCACAGGCTCACCCCTGTTTTATTTTATTTTTTTGTAGCCTATTTCAAACAAATGCTGTATTTTAGTTGTTTGTCATTTCTTTACATAACACTGGGTGATTGTTTATTTGTCTTCTGGTGGTGCCTATGGGTAGGGTGCCAGCCCTATATACCAAAGGTGGTGGGTTTGAACACAGTCCCAGCCAAACTGCAACAAAAAATAGCCAGGTGTTGTGGCGGGCACCTATAGTCCCAGCTACTGGGAAGGTTGAGGCAAGAAAATTGCCTAAGACCAGGAGTTGGAGATTGCTGTGAGCTGTGATGCCAAAGCACACTACCAAGGGTGACAAAGTGAGACTCTGTCTCAAAAAAAAAAAAAATTGTTTTCTAACATATGAAAAAATGCTCATTGTCCCTAATCATGAGAGAAATGCCAATCAAAACCACCTGAGATATTATCTAACCCCAGTTAGAATGGCCAGCATCACAAAGCCCTAAAATTGCAGATGCTGGTATGGATGTGGAGAGAGGGGAACACTTTTACACTGTAGGTGGGACTGCAAACTGATAAAATCTTTTTGGAAGAAAGTATGGAGAATCGTCAAAGAACTCAAATTAGACTTCCCATTTGATCCCACAATTCTATTACTAGACATCTACTGAGAAGAAAAACAATCATTTTACCATAAGAACATTTGCACTAGATTGTTTATCACAGCTCAATTTACAATAGCCATTATGTGGAAACAACCCAAGTGCCCATCAACCCAGGAATGGATTAACAAGCTGTGGTATATGGATATCATGGAATACTACTCAGCCATTAAAAAGATGGAGACTTCACATCTTTCATATTAACCTGGATGGAGTTGAAATACATTCTTTCTAGTGAAGTGTCACAAGAATGGAAAAGCACTATCCAATGTACTCAATACTGATATGGAGCTAGTAAATAATCTAATACACACCCACATAAGAGAAAAACTGAATTCAATTCCAGTTGGGGTAAGGGGAAAGGAGGTAGGGAGGAGAGGGGAGATGGGAGGGGGAGGGGATGTTCCCACCTAATGGGCACAATGGAAGGGTATATGGCACACCACCTAGGTGCAGGACAAAACTACAATAGGGAATCTACCTAACAAATTCAAACATTGTAACTTAATTGTTTGTACCCTCACATTAATCTGAAATACATATATATCCATATATATATATATATATATGTATGTATATATATACTTGTTCGTTTTCTGTTTCTGAACTTTTTACATAGGAAGAATGCAGAATATAATCCTGTGACACTGGGCTATAAAAAAACTTTGTGCTTTTTCTCTTTGTATCTTCCTAGGCAAACATAACTTACTAGAATGTCTTTGAGTTGAGGTTCCTGTTTGTAAACTTTACAGAGTGATGTGTCCTCAGCTGCCCTGCTGTCTATTCCTGGTCCCACGCTTCACACTGCTCTGGGAGATGATCTGAGATCTCCATAGCAGCAATGCTTTTTTTGTGTGTGCCATGATTATCAGTCTCTGGGTCCTCTTCCTCTAGAGCACAGGCTGAGGTATAAGGTGGAGAGTCTCAGGGGAACAGATGAACGTCCTTGAGTTTGAGAGGACTTTGTATATCTTCCACCTGAAAAGCTAATCTGCTGAGATGTAAGAATTTTCTTTTTTTAATCTCAGCCTCAGTTTTCATTTTTCTGTAGATGTGTTACTGGTTCACCCAGATGCTGGTATCTGGGGGAAATGCACAAATCATTCCTGCCCCAGGATTCTCTTAGACTTGTGAAGGGAGAAAAACTATCCTGAATGACAAGGATAACCCACTTTACCAAAGCAGTGTAAGTACTTACAAAGCAATACACATTATCTTATTTTTTATTTTCACTTATTTATTTATTTTTTGACACAGCATCTCACTTTGTCGCCCTCAGAGGAGTGCTGTGTCATCATAGCTTATAGCAACCTCAAACTCTTAGGCTCAAGCGATTCTCTTGCCTCAGCCTCCCAAGTAGCTGGAACTACAGGTGCTTGACACAATGCCAAGCTATTTTTAGGGACAAGGTCTCGCTCTGGCTCAGGCTGGTCTCTTATCTGTGGGCTCAGGCAATCCACCAGCCTTATCCTCCCAGAGTGCTAGGATTACAGGCATGAGCCACCAAGTCTGGCCTCAATACACATTTCATACACATCAAAAGACAGTTTCTGGCTCAGCGCCTGTGGCTCAAGCAGCTAAGGCACCAGCTGGGTTCAAATCCATCCCAGCCTGCCAAACAATGACAGCTGAAACCAAAAAATAGCCAGGAGTTATGCCAGGTGCCTGTAGTCTATTTGGGAGGCCGAAGCTGGAGTATTGCTTGAGCTCAGGAGTTGGAGGTTGCTGTGAGCTGTGGTGCCAGCACACTCTACCCAGGGCCACAGCTTGAGGCTCTGTCTCACAAAAAAAAAAAAAAAAAAAAAAGACAGTTTCTGTTGGAATGGAGGTGGTTGAGTACTTCAGAGAGCCAAATGGGGGTGAAAGGATATTTCAAGGGACAGAGTGACCTTACTTAGAACTTTAGTCAGACTTGTCTGTGTTCCAGTCAACACAATACTGCTATTCATTTAATTTGCTACCATGAAAACTTTGATCCTTTATTTCAGATTTAGCTTTTCATTACCTGTAAAATGCAACTGTGGCTCATGTCTGTCATCCCAGCACTTGAGAAGCTGAGGCAGGTGGATTGACTGAGTTCGAGACTAGCGTGAGTGAGATCGAGACCCTGTCTCTAAAAAATAGCTAGGCATTGTGGGTGCCTGAGGTCCCAGCTGCTTGGGAACCTGAGGCAAGAGGATCACTTGAACCCAATAGTTTGAGACTTCTCTGAGCTAAGATACCACAGCTACCTCTACCAAGTGTAACCAAGTGAGACTCCATCTCAAAAAACAAAAAAAAA